>NC_029779.3:434566-436170 GCF_000817695.3 Arachis duranensis | reverse complement strand
GTTGTCAGGCACACGTTCATAGGTGAGAATGATGATGAGTGTCACGGATCATCATATTCATCAAGTTGAAGAACAAGTGATATCTTAGAATAAGAACAGGCGGAATTGAATAGAAGAACAATAGTAATTGCATTAATACTCGAGGTACAGCAGAGCTTCACACCTTAATCTATGGTGTGTAGAAACTCCACCGTTGAAAATACATAAGAACAAGGTTCAGGCTTGGCCGTGAGGCCAGCCCTATGATCTAAGATAGCATAAGACTAAAGATAGCTACCCCGATGATCTAAGGACTAGACGTCCAGAGATGAGAATACAATAGCAAAAGGTCCTATTTGTAGAGAACTAGTAGCCTAGGGTTTACAGAAATGAGTAAATGACATAAAAATCCACTTCCGGGCCCACTTGGTGTGTGCTTGGGCTGAGCAATGAAGCATTTTCGTGTAGAGACTCCTCTTGGAGTTAAACGCCAGCTTTGGTACCAGTTTGGGCGTTTAA
Source organism: Arachis duranensis (assembly GCF_000817695.3). Classification (NCBI taxonomy): domain Eukaryota; kingdom Viridiplantae; phylum Streptophyta; class Magnoliopsida; order Fabales; family Fabaceae; genus Arachis; species Arachis duranensis. The sequence goes on along the minus strand of NC_029779.3, from coordinate 435,672 downwards.
CTCCAACTTTTATACTAGTTCTGGCGTTTTGACGCCAGAAAAGGGTATAGAGCTGGCGTTTTGACGCCATTTTACATCATCAAAACTCGCTCAAAGTATGGACTATTATATATTTCTGAAAAGCCCTAGATGTCTACTTTCCAAAAAAGGTGAGAGCGCGTCATTTGGAGTTCTGTAGCTCCAAATTATCCGCTCATCACAACACCAAACTTAAATTGTTGTTTGTCCTCAAGCAACTGAAAATCAAATAGGATAAAAAGAAGAGAATATGCAATGAATTCTAAAAACATCTATGAAGATCAGTATTAATTAGATGAGCGGGGCTTTTAGCTTTTTGCCTCTGAATAGTTTTGGCATCTCACTCTATCCTTTGAAATTCAGAATGATTGGCTTCTATAGGAACTCCGAATCCAGATAGTGTTATTCATTCTCCTAGTTAAGTATGATGATTCTTGAACACAGCTACTTTTATGAGTCTTGGCCGTGGCCTAAAGCACTCTGTCTTCCAGTATTACCACCGGATACATACATACCACAGACACATAATTGGGTGAACCTTTTCAGATTGTGACTCAGCTTTGCTAGAGTCCCCAATTAGAGGTGTCCAGGGTTCTTAAGCACACTCTTTTTGCCTTGGATCACAACTTCATTAATTTTTTTCTTTTTTTTTCTTCTTTTTGTTCGTTTTTTTTCATTTTTCTCTCTTTTTTTTGTATGCACTGCTTTTTCTTACTTCAAGAATCATTTTTATGATTTTTCAGATCCTCAGTAACATGTCTCCTTTTTCATCATTCTTTCAAGATCCAATATTCATGAATAACAAATTCAAAAGACATATTCACTGTTCAAGCATACATTCAGAAAACAAAAGTATTGCCACCACATCAAAATAATTAATCTGTTACAAAATTCAGCCTTCATGCAATTCTTCTCTTTTTCAATTAAGAACATTTTTCTTTTCAAGAAAGGTGATGGATTCATAGGACATTCATAACTTTAAGGCATAGACACTAAGACACTAATGATCATAAGACACAGACATAGATAAACATAAGCATTAAAATTCGAAAAACAGGAAAATAAAGAACAAGGAAATTAAAGAACGG
>NC_029779.3:433503-434168 GCF_000817695.3 Arachis duranensis | reverse complement strand
GTTGGATAAACTCCAACCATCCCCTAGCCACGGGCTTGAGGTCATGCCTTCTCAATTGAACTGGCTTTCCTGTTGAATCTCTCTTTCATTGGGCGCCCTCTTCACAAATGTCTATGAGGACTTGGTCCAACCTTTGATCAAAGTTGACCCTTCTAGTGTAAGGGTGTTCATCTCCTTGCATCATGGGCAAGTTGAATGCCAACCTTCATTTTCTGGACTAAAATCTAAGTATTTCCCCCGAACCATTGTAAGCCAATTCTTTGGGTTCGGGTTCATACTTTGATCATGGCTCTTGGTGATCCATGCATTGGCATAGAACTCTTGAACCATTAAGATTCCGACTTGTTGAATGGGGTTGGTAAGAACTTCCCAACCTCTTTTTTGGATCTCATGTCGGATCTCCGAATATTCACTCTTTTTGAGTTTGAAAGGGACCTCAGGGATCACCTTCTTCATGGCCACAACTTCATAGAAGTGGTATTGATGCACCCTTGAGATGAATCTCTCCATCTCCCATGACTCGGAGATGGAAGTTTTTGCCTTCCCTTTCCTCTTTCTAGAGGTTTCTCTGGCCTTAGGTGCCATAAATGGTTATGAAAAAACAAAAAGCAATGCTTTTACTACACCAAACTTAGAAGGTTTTCTCGTCCTCGAGCAAAAGAAGG
>NC_029779.3:433077-433309 GCF_000817695.3 Arachis duranensis | reverse complement strand
TTTGGGAGGGAAAGTGGTTTGAATTTGAATGGTGAGGTAGGTGAGGTTTTATGAAGGATGGATGTGAGTGGTGAAGAGAAATATGGGATTTGATAGGTGAGGGGTTTTGGGGAAGAGTGGTTGAGGTGGTTGGGGAATGGGTGAAGAAGAAGAGAGAGGGTGGTGGGGTAGGTGGGGATCCTGTGGGGTCCACAGATCCTGAGGTGTCAAGGAAAATTCATCCCTGCACCAA
>NC_029779.3:432058-432926 GCF_000817695.3 Arachis duranensis | reverse complement strand
ACGCCAGTCTGGTGCCCCTTTCTGGCGTTAAACGCCCAGAATGGTGCCAGACTGGGCGTTAAACGCCCATTTGCTGCCCTTGCTGGCGTTTTAAACGCCAGCAAGGTTTTCTTCCAGGGTGTGCTGTTTTTCTTTCTATTTTTCATTCTGTTTTTGCTTTTTCAATTGATTTTGTGACTTCCCATGATCATCAACCTATAGAAATCATAAAATAACAAAGGAAATTAGATAAATATAACATTGGGTTGCCTCCCAATAAGCGCTTCTTTAATGTCAGTAGCTTGACAGTGGGCTCTCATGGAGCCTTACAGATAATCAGAGCATGGTTGGGGCCTCCCAACACCAAACTTAGAGTTTGACTGTGGGGGCTCTGTTTGACTCTGTTTTGAGAGAAACTCTTCATGCTTCCTCTCCATGGTAACAGAGGGATATCCTTGAGCCTTAAACACAAAGGATTCTTCATTCACTTGAATGATCAATTCTCCTCTGTCAACATCAATCACAGCCTTTGCTGTGGCTAGGAAGGGTATGCCAAGGATGATGGATTCATCCATGCACTTCCCAGTCTCTAGGACTATGAAATCAGCCTCTATCAACATCAATCACAGCCTTTGCTGTGGCTAGGAAGGGTCTGCCAAGGATGATGGATTCATCCATGCACTTCCCAGTCTCTAGGACTATGAAATCAGTAGGGATGTAATGGTCTTCAATCTTTACCAGAACATCCTCTACAAGTTCATAAGCTTGTTTTCTTGAATTGTCTGCCATCTCTAGTGAGATTCTTGCAGCTTGCACCTCAAAGATCCCTAGCTTCTCCATTACAGAGAGAGGCATGAGGTTTATGCTTGACCCTAGGTCACACGGAGCC
>NC_029779.3:431478-431922 GCF_000817695.3 Arachis duranensis | reverse complement strand
GAGCAAAAGGGGTTCATCCTCCCAAGTCTCATTACTAAATAACTTGTCATTTAGCTTCATGATTGCTCCAAGGTATTTAGCAACCTGCTCTTCAGTGACATCTTCATCCTCTTCAGAGGAAGAATACTCATCAGAGCTTATGAATGGCAGAAGTAAATCCAATGGAATCTCTATGGTCTCAGTGTGAGCCTCAGATTCCCATGGTTCTTCATTAGGGAACTCATTGGAGGCCAGTGGACGTCCATTGAGGTCTTCCTCAGTGGCGATCACTGCCTCTTCCTCCTCTCCAAGTTTGGCCATGTGGGTTATGTTAATGGCCTTGCATTCTCCTTTTGGATTCTCTTCTGTATTGCTTGGAAGAGTACTAGGAGGGAGTTCAACAACTTTCTTACTCAGCTGACCCACTTGTGCCTCCAAGTTTCTAATGGAGGACCTTGTTTCAGT
>NC_029779.3:365489-430746 GCF_000817695.3 Arachis duranensis | reverse complement strand
CATTAGAGAAACTAATTGAGGCTTAAGCTCAAAGTTGTTTGCTCCAATGGCAGGGATAGAGATGCTTCTCCCATAAAAGTCGGGAGTAGGTGCAGTAAAGTCACCCAACACCTTCCTTGCATTGTTGGCATTTTTTTATTTTCGGCTGCCATGGGTTCTTCTTCTTTGAAGATTTCTGTTAGGTCCTCTACAGAGAGTTGTGCCTTAGTTTCTCTTAGCTTTCGCTTCAAGGTCCTTTCAGGTTCAGGGTTAGCCTCAACAAGAATGCTTTTGTCTTTACTCCTGCTCATATGAAAGAGAAGAGAACAAGAAAATATGGAATCCTCTATGTCACAGTATAGAGATTCCTTGAGGTGTCAGAGGAAAAGAAAAATAGAAGAAAGAGGTAGAAGAATTCGAAATTATCAAGAAAGATAGAGTTCGAATTGTGCATTGAGGAGTAGTGTTAGTCCATAGATAGAAGGATGTGAGAAGAGGGGAAGACATTTTCGAAAATTTAAGTAAAAGATTTTAAAAACATTTTGAAAAATACTTAATTGATTTTTGAAAACTAGGAGTGGAAAAGAAATCAAGTGATTTTTGAAAAAGATTTTGAAATTAGAAAGCAAAAATATATGATTGAAAACTATTTTGAAAAAGATGTGATTAAGAAGATATGATTGAAAAGTTATGGTTTTAAAAAGATATGATTGAAAAGATATGATTGAAAAAAAATTTAAAAAAAGATTTGATTTTAAAAATTAATGACTTGGCTAACAAGAAAAGATATGATTCAGACATTAAACCTTTCTCAACAGAAAAGGCAACATACTTAAAATGTTGAATCAAATCATTAATTGATAGCAAGTATTTTTTTGAAAAAGAGAGAAATTGATTATGATTGAAAAGATATGATTTGAAAAAGATTTGATTTTGAAAAATTTTGAAAACTTGAAAAAAAATTTGAGTTAAAAACAGAATCTTCCCTCTTGTGCCATCCTGGCGTTAAATGCCCAGAATAGTATCCATTCTGGAGTTTAACGCCCAAAACACTACCCTTTTGGGCGTTAAACGCCCAACCAGGCACCCTGGCTGGCGTTTAAACGCCAGTTTTCCCTCTTCACTGGGCGTTTTGAATGCCCAGCTTTTTCTGTATAATTCTTCTGTTATATGTTCTGAATCTTCAATTCTCTGTATTATTGACTTGAAAAGACACAAATTAAATTTTTTTTGGATTTTTAATGATGAGGAATAATCAAAATGCAACTAAAATCAAATAACAATGCATGCAAGACACCAAACTTAGCAGTTTGTATCCTACTGACACTAACAAAATGAGAATGCATATGAGAAACACAAAACACTCAAGACAAGAGAATTTTAAAGATCAGAGCAATGAAATCATCAAGAACATCTTGAAGATCACTTAAGACACATGCATGAATTCGAAAAATGCAGCAAAAGGTCCTATTTGTAGAGAACTAGTAGCCTAGGGTTTACAGAAAGCGCGCCAATTGGGCTTCTGTAGCTCTAGAAAATCCACTTCGAGTGCAGGGAGGTCAGAATCCAATAGCATTTGCAGTCCTTTTCAGCCTCTGAATCAGATTTTTGCTCAGGTCCCTCAATTTCAGCCAGAAAATACCTGAAATCACAGAAAAATACACAAACTCATAGTAAAGTCCAGAAAAGTGAATTTTAACTAAAAACTAATAAAAATATAATAAAAACTAACTAAAATATACTAAAAACAATGCCAAAAAGCGTATAAATTATCCGCTCATCAATGGTAAAGGAAAGATAGTGGCCGTTGGTAAAGTTGGTAAAAGCTTTTCATCTTGTATAAATGATGTTCTTCTTGTAAATGGTTTGAAACATAACTTACTTAGTGTAAGCCAATTGTGTGATTTAGGTTTTGAAGTTGTTTTTAGAAAATTTGTGTGTTTGGTTGGTTGTGAAAAAACTGGAGATATCTTATTTGAAGCTAAAAGATGCAACAATGTGTATGGATTAACTCTTGAGGACTTGAAAGAATAAAATGTAACATGCTTTACCTCTATTGAATCTAAAAAATGGCTATGGCATAGAAAGTTGGGTCATGCTAGCATGTACCAAATTTCTAAGCTAGTGAAGAAAAATTTGGTTAGAGGAATTCCCAATATCAAATTTGATAAGGATCTTACTTGTTATGCTTGTCAATTAGGCAAACAAGTAAAATCGTCTTTTAAACCAAAAAATGGAATTTCAACCAAAATGCCATTAGAGATGTTACACATTGATCTTTTTGGTCCAACAAGAACTCAAAGTCTTGGAGGTAAACACTATGGTTTGGTAGTGGTAGATGATTACTCTAGATTTGGTTGGGTACTTTTTCTTGCTCATAAAAATGATACTTTTCATGCTTTCTCTACCCTTTGCAAGAAAATTCAAAATGAAAAGATTTAAAAGTGGCCCATTTGAGAAGTGATCACGAAAAAGAATTTGAAAACCAAGACTTTGAAAAATTTTGTGATGACTTTGGAATTACTCATAATTTTTCATGCCCTAGAACACCTCAACAAAATGGGGTTGTTGAAAGAAGGAATAGAAGCCTTCAAGAGATGACTAGGGCTATGTTATACGAGAATGAGGTTCCAAAGTTTCTATGGGCTGAAGCTATAAATACAGCATGTTATATTTTGAATAGGACCATTATTAGAAAAAGGTTAAAGAAAACTCCTTATGAGCTATGGAAAGGAACCCCTCCAAATCTTAAGTATTTCCATGTTTTTGGATGCAAGTGTTTTGTGCTTAATAATAAAGAAAATCTTGGCAAATTTGATCCAAAATCATATGAGGGCATGTTTGTTGGATACTCCACTACTAGCAAAGCCTATAGAATTTACCTCAAAGATCATAGAACTATAGAGGAATCCATACATGTTACTTTTTGTGATTCTAATTTAATTCCCAGTACTGTGATAGATAATGATTCAGATTGTGAAGAAGCTGGAACAAGTAAAGAAAACCCCAAGTCTGCCCAAATTGAAGAATCTTCCAGTCCAGTTTTGTCTCGTCAGATTGGAGGAGATATTTCCATTTTGTCTCTTGAGCCAGCAAGAGAAACTGAAACAGTGAGACCCACAGAAGCTCATCAAAGCTCAACACCAATCTGGAAGCCTAGAGAATGGAAGTCCACGAGGGGTTATCCTGATGACTTTATAATTGGATATCTCTCTCAAGGTGTGACAGCAAGATCCTCAACCAAAAGGCAATCCAAACCAAGCAATTTTGTACTCTTATCATAAATGGAGCCCAACAATGTCAAACAAACTCTTAAAGATCCATCATGGGTGAAAGCCATGCAAGAAGAGCTTGCTCAATTCGACAAGAATGAGGTTTGGACACTAGTACCTCATCCGGATGGTAAGAAAGTTACAGGTACTAAGTGGGTTTTTAAAAATAAACTTGGTGAGGATGGACAAGTTGTTCGTAACAAGGCTAGATCAGTGGCCCAAGGTTAAGATCAAGAAGATGGTATAGATTTAAATAAATTTTTTGCTCTGATAACTAGAATGGAAGCAATTAGATTGCTTCTTGCCTATGCTACTCATAAGGGTTTCAAAATGTTTCAAATGGATGTTAAATGTGGTTTTCTTAATGGCTTTATTGATAGAGAAGTGTATATGGCACAACCCCCTGGTTTTGAACATAAGGATTTTCCAAATCATGTTTTCAAACTTTCAAAGGCTCTTTATGGCCTTAGGCAAGCTCCAATGGCTTAGTATGAAAGGCTTAGTGCCTTCCTATTAGAAAATCAATTTCAAAGGGGTACCACGGACACAACTTTATTCATTAAAGCATCTAATGATGATATTCTTCTAGTTCAAGTTTATGTGGATAACATTGTGTTTGGATCGGCCAATGAGTCCTTGTGTGAAGAGTTTGGAAAACTCATGACTAGTAAGTTTGAGATGAGTTTAATAGGAGAGCTAACTTTCTTTCTTGGCCTCCAAATTAAACAAACTCCTAGTGGTACTTTTATTCACCAAGGAAAGTATGCTAAAGAATTAATCAAGAAATTTGGCCTAGAAAATTCCAAACCTATGGGAACTCCAATGCATCCTAACACTAAACTTGAAAAAGATGAAAATGGTAAAGATGTGGATGAGACAAGGTATAGAGGAATGATAGGTTCACTCATGTACCTTACCTCCTTTAGACCGGATATTGTTCAAAGTGTAGGTGTATATTCAAGATTTCAATCTCACCCAAAAGAATCCCATCTTTCAGCCATTAAGCACATCATTAGATACATTAAGGGAACTAGTGATTATGGCTTGTGGTATCCAAAATCTGATGATTTTTGTGCAGTAGGGTTTTGTGATACAGATTATGCGGGAGATAGGGTGGATAGAAGGAGCACCTCTGGCATGTGTTGCTTCCTTGGAAGCTCACTTAACATGTGGTCAAGCAAAAAACAAGTCACAGTGGCTCTATCCACAGCTGAAGCTGAATATATTTCTGCATCTGCATGTTGTTCACAATTAATTTGGCTGAAAACGCAGTTAGAAGATTACAAATTAAAGATCAATAGTATACCATTGTTTTGTGACAATATGAGTGCCATAAATATTTCAAAAAATCCTGTTTTGCACTCAAGAACAAAGCACATTGAAATTAAATATCATTTCATTAGAGAACATGTGCAAAAGGGAACTATTGATATTCAATTTGTAAAATCCGAAGATCAACTTGCGAATATTTTCACTAAGCCCTTATGTGAAGACAGATTCTGCACCTTAAGAAACAGTTTGGGAATGATAGAATTAAGTTTTGTTGAAAATTTGTGAACTTTTTTATTCTATTTGGTTTTATCTCGTAGGAAAGCAGGAGACAAATTTTAGGATGTGTTGAACGGGTCATGATACAGGGGGAGACTGAACTGCAGTTAATTATTTTGGGCACCACCAAATCTCTTCGACCTCACTTTGACCCGTTCCTCTTTTTTTTGGGAAGTCGTCAAATCAAATCTTTATCCTTTCCTCATCCCTTGATTCTAGGAACTATTTTCACTTGTCTTGAATTATTATGGACTGCATTGCTTTTTCCTCATTTTTTGCAGGGTCCCTTCTTGATGACAAAAGGGGGAGGAGAAGAGAAAAAAAGGCTGAATTGAAAATTGAAACTGTTATGTTTCATTGATTTGTTGCACTATTTTGTAGATCTATTTTGCTCTGTTTTATACTCTGATCTGGCTCTGTTTTGAGCACTTTGTGTTAGTGGATTAATTTCGAGTTGAACTTTGATTGTCATTTGCTCAAATGCATGTGTGCTAACTAGACCATTGTGTTTTGGTTAAAAACAAATATTCTACCTTTTGTATGTTGTTTTCATTTATTTTGCAAGACCCCATTGATGACAAAAGGGGGAGAATTGGCTGAAAAATTGAAATTAAGACAAATAGGGAAAACAGGGGATGAAATCCTTTGTGGATTTATGATCACCCTTGTTTCAATTACTTGTTGTGGTGATCTGCTTGATGCGTGTGATGCATTTGTTTTATCTTGGTAAATATGATTGCTGTGTTTTGGATTAAGGAATATTTTTGGCAGTTCCTTTAAGTTGTGATATATGAAGTTTGATAGTTGCTATGGTTTGAGATAATCATGCTTGATTAGAAATATTTTTCTTGCTATGATTAATTTGCTCTGATTTATTAATTGGAAAATATTTTCAAAATAGCTTGAAAAGCAACTTCAGGAAACATCAATTTTTGTTTGCATCAAATTGTTTTTTGTGTGTTTGAGCAGAAAATCAAATTATTGATAATAAATGAGTTTTGATTATCATTCAATTCTGCTCATAAATCAAGCCATTCAACATCTTACATTGGATATGTTGAATAACATTGTTGCTTTAGGCTTGATAAAATTGTTACAGGTTGGAACTTCCCTTAGTAAAGAAAGTATATATTAAGGGGGAGTCATGTGACAATTAGAAAGGGATAGAAATATAAATCTTCAAAGGGAGTATTCTTTACTCAAAATCTTAAATTTCTTTCCATTTCAATTTTAATAATGTTTGTCATCAAGGGAGAGATTGATGAGTTTGGAAAACTCTAATTTAAATTTGATGATGAACAAACATTATTGAAATAATTGATAGCAAAATTATTAATTCTGATTTTCATGAAACATATGTTAATTAATAATTTTGTGATGCAGGTTTACTATTGGGCCAAAAAATAAAAGAAATGTTGCAAGCCCAAATCAAAATTTACACTCAGCCTTGTTGAATATTTTCTATACTATATGGCTGAATTGATTGTTATATTACTTGGGCCAGATTAGATTATTGTTGCTACAACCCCAATTATAATCTTTGTTAAATAGACCAAAGCTTGGTCCGAATTCATTAAGCAAAGAAAGCAAAGTTCCATTGCTTCCAACGGATCCCACATTTCAAGTAGTGATGGATTTCAAAATTCAATTAATTTGAATTGAGCTTACATTGGGAACCATGAGAGAGAAACTGTAATTGATTTGATTGATTGAATTAATGCTACACGCTACTCAGTATAGAGGGAAGTAAAAGTAACTCTCCTTTAATTAATTCAACTTCATTTAATTATTTTTCTTTTACTTTATCTACTCTCTCATCTCTCTTCTTCTTCGGTCATATCAGAGAAAGCATGGAGGCTATGGCTAAACATCAACAAGAAGAATAAGGAGCTAGTAAAAAGACCATCACCATGATGGCAAGAAAACATAAAAAATGTAGTGGCTGAGATTCTTATCACTTATGGTAAGATATGGTGATGAGAATGAAATATTTCGGGGTCCCCTGCAAACATATAATTGTGGTGCTTTTTCTTAACGATGTTCATGAGATCCCAAGGTCTCTGATATTGCCGAGATGGTCCAAGGATGCAAAGCTTATGGCGGTGCAGTTGATGGCCGTGATTTGGGATTCTGTACAACTGATGCAACACTAGTGCCTGATGGATTGATACCGGAAAGTGTGCAAGATTGCATGTCACAGCACTGAAAAGTTCCAGTTTGCAAGAGATATTGTGATGCTAATGCTGAAGCATTTCAAGAACGAAGACGTAGGGGACACCGTTTTTCCACCCGAGGGGCCACCTACCGATGGTGGCAGAGCCCCGGCGCGAAATCCACCCAGGCGCAATACAAAGGGTAACGGTGCTCACAGTGGAAAGAAAACTCAGCGGTGTCGTTTGTGCCGGCAGGTGGGACACAACAGGACGACGTGTCCAGACCGCCACACAATGGAGTCATCCAGCGCAGTTGCAGATGACATGGATTCAATGGACACTGACATAGTGGATTAGTCGTTTTATAGATGATCTAGTTAAGTTTTCTGCTCTGTTAAATGGTTCTATTCATTTGGTTTTTACATTGGCGTCAGCTCTATGATAACCTATCCGGCGATCTGTATGCGACCGCAGAGATTCCTTCCTCCCAATGCTCTGATAGTGACACGCAGGTTGGATATGTTAACAGCAACTTCGCTGGGACCAACACGTCCGGGCTAGTCATGTCTCTCGCCGATTGAGCAAGGGGGCCTACAGTCGTCACCACCGTGTGTTGCAACGGTAGGTTGGTCGAAGCTGTAGCCACACACCGAATATTGCCTGCATTTCATGTTGGTAGAGAACCGTCTGAATTACAAAGTTGATTTTATTAAACTACATATACTTAGGGATGTCTATATGTCGTCGACGTTAAAACAAGTTTTTACTATGTTGGCTTTCGTTAGTATATGGCTGTGTTGTAGAATTAACTGATTTTAATCGTGTATTTTCAGTAAAACCATAGAGAGGAACCGACGACTGATTCCAGAAGTGGAGGTGTGAAGTGGGGTCGTGCGAAGAGCTGCAAATCCACTGTCAAACCTAATGTATTATGTATCGTTCGTTGTCGACCATTTTGTTGAACCGGACATGGTAGTTAGGGGCATCTTTATAGCAATTCTATGTTCAGTGGATATTTTGTATGTATGTTAAGTGGATATTTTGTATGTAACGTTTACTGGATATTCAGATGCACGTCTCCTAAAAAAACTCCCTTCGTCTGCCTCTTTGCAGTAGACATTCGGAACTGGTTATGTCTTGTACTAGCTTGTGTACTCGTTGAAAAATGCATGTGGTTCAATCGCGATTTTGAAATGCTTTGTAAGGGATCATGGCTTCTGGATGTAATTTAAAACACCAGCATAAAACACCGGATGTGATGAATTGAATGCACTAAATGAAGCATGGTAACAACTCTGAATCAATAAACAACTACTACTAATTAACATTTTTAGGATATTAACAAATCATTCTGAAGTTTCAAAATTCAAAATTACAAAAATTAGGTAAAGTGAAGCGAATTACATTCAAACTTCACAGCTTAAAATTACATTCAAATTTCACAGCTTAAAATTACATTCAAACTTCACAACCATTGGCACTAATTGACATACATTCCTAATATTGGGAGATCACTCTATTTGCAATGCTACATGCACATTAACAAAAGAAAAAATTATCGTGTTTATAATCTAAAGCATAAGTTAATGAGGGTAAGGTAGAATTGTATGCCTGTAAATAAAATATAGATTAAAGATACAGATATATTGACATGTAGCTTGGAGCATTGTACTTCACAAACGGAGGCAAGAAAACAACATGGACCGAGTTACTCGGATGGGGGTGGGGGGTTGTGGTTGAGGGGTTTAGGATATAGGAGTTCTCAATATATATGCATCCGATAGTCTTGCGGCGCCAGCCGGTCGAAGACACACACATGGCCGTGTCTTAGTTGGCATGTAGTTGCTAAGGCAGACCAGCCTACTCCAAAACATCCGTTTGTCCTCTCGATATAGTGCGTATACTGAACGGTCCACGCGTCTCTCTCGTTGGTAATCGAAATTGGGCTATCATCGTAGACTCCCGGCAGAGGTGGGATATTTGGCTGGAAGCGAGGACATATTTTTTAGGGTGAGTGCAATGAAATAATTGACTAGAAAAATAGCACCAAAAATAGTTTCCTTTAAAAATAATTGTCGGCACACTTACGAGAAAATGAGATGTCAAGGGGTGTACGATTGGCTTGCCAAAGAATGGATTGGTCGATCTGAACCTATCGGCTATGTGCATTGACCTGGGGGCCGTCAGATAGCTTATACAAGTGTAGTCCGTCCCCGGCCCGGCATGGGCCAAGTAGTTTATTACCAATGTATGACCGTTGAAGAACATGACATACATGGTGTTTTGAATGTCATGATAACGGAACAACACCAGCCACTCATCCCTTAGGCCATAGTGTTCCCTGATAGTGTCCCATCCTCCATGAAGTACGATCCTTCCATTAGGTTCCATATTCCTGTCCACGCGATGATGTTGTCCTGTAGGCGTGGTTAGGGTTAGGGGTCGCGGTAGGGACCGACCATAATCCCCGAAAACCGTGGCGGGAGCATTTGTAGCGGATGGTGAAAAAAATGATGTGTCATACATGGATGGATTGATGATTGCAGGAAGTAAAGGAATTGAAATTGGCGTCTATACCAGTGTATCAGGGTCGTTCACCGGGATTATCGTGAAGAATTGGACTGTGTAGTTGCCATGTGCGGGTATTACTGGAAGACTTTCGTTTCGCAAGTTTCTGGTACAATGTAAAACAGCATAAAACAAACGCCTTACCCGAGTGCATGCAAAAAACCCGCTAGATAATATTGTTACCTTCCATAGTTGATCTCGCAGAAACTTGTGCCATGGATAGCGACATAGAAAAACTTTGGTTGGTGATACGATAATAGTAGCATGGCACCGATTCGAAGATGGTAGTGTTCATAAAAGGCTCGCCACCCTCCGGTGAAGACGATTCGATGTGGATGTTCCTCCTTGACACCCCACGAGATGCTCCACGACTGACCATTTGTGGTGCTTATCTCGACGGGGTTGCTCATGGTCTCCCGGACAAGGTTGGAGAAGGCCGGCGGCATTCTCTGCACGATTAAGAAATTGATATTGATGTGGGCTTGCATGCGGGTCTTGGGGTTATGGGATTAGAACAAAAAAATGAAAACTTAAAATTTGATTCTCCATGTTGGGGATTATGAATTTGAATAAGCGGAAATCAGCGAGCGCCGGCATTGTGATATTTTGCCTGTGACTTCTTGGATGGTTGCAGGTTCTTATTGCCGGAAGCTTTGGAGTCTTCAACAATGGCTTCCCTTCTTCGAAAAGTATGCGCATTTTTTTTGTGGCTTAAAAACGTACGCGCGTTAATCTGGCGAAAAACCTCCCACTTTTTTAAGTTTTTTTCTTTTTAATAAATAACCCTTAAAACCTGATTAGACTGGGCATTAATTGGGTATTAATGTTGGTGCAATTACCAAGGGCAATAACTGGATTTCTAAAAAGGTGATAACCGAAGGAATTTAAAATTTAAATTATAGCCTTAATTTAATCTTATCATTTATTCCATTGCGTGGGTCAGTGAAAAATCACTTTGTATTGTCAGCCTTGCCTTGGTGATGGATGGACAGATTGATGTAGCCGATGGAAGCAGTTAAGTTATTCATAATTACACTTTTTTTTGTATATTTATGGGTTTTTATATTTTTTTCCTGGAAAATGACATTTTTTTGTCATGCTGAAAAATAACATTAAATAACATAAAGATACAATAACAGTAATAAGATATATGACCCATGATATAATCAGCCCACGAAGACTGTCCGTCCACTAAGGAGGCCCAACAATGTCACATAACATAACTGGTATCAATGCATCCAACAACAAAAAAAAAATGTGAGGTTCAAAAGCGTCATGTACCATCCTTTTTCTTAACAAATAAAATGGGAGAAGAAAAAGGACTTTTGCTAGGTTCAATTATACCTTCATTTAATATCTGTTGCACCATCAATTCAATTTGTGCCGTTTAGCTGTGGAGGTATTTGTATGGTCTCATTTTAATTGGTTCAACACTTTGAATGAGGGGGATAATATGATCATCGGCCTGTAGAGGCAGCAACCCCACTGGTTGAGCAAAACACTGTCATATGTGTGCAACAGCAGGACTAGTTTTGGTGCCAGATGCTCAGGTAGTTGCAAGGGAGGGGTTGTCTGGTCATCAAACTTCTAAACATGAAGAGTAAATGCTATTGCGATCAAATCTGTGTTCACCAATAGTCAAATATGGTGGAAGTGGGCTAGAGTTGGTACCGAAGAGGTGTCACCATAAATTGTAATAAATTTGACATTATGCAAAAACCTCAAAAAGGAGGAATCATAATCACGAAGCAATTGTGAAGAGCTTCTGGTGGGTCAATGTGTGTATGATTTGCCAGAGCTACAAATTCTGAGTAATACTTGCTGACAGAGCCCCGCTGTTGGAGCTTAAACAATAACTCCCGAGGTGAGTCAAACAATGAAGGGCCAAATTCAAGCTCAACGGCATGCTTTAACTGTGCCCATGACTGAAATTGAGTCGTGCGTTGGGACATTTGAAACCATTGGACTGTCATGCCAATCATGTGAATTGCAGCAATTCCAATTTGCTTTTCCTCTAGAACTTAGAAAAAACTTAAAGTACTGATCCGAGGCAAAGATCCAACCTAACGCGTTGCTATCGTCAAACTTGGAAAGGTCAAAATTCACCCTTCAGAGCCAGCGAGAAGTGCGCGGTGGGTCAATATTAAGAGTTTAATCCATGACGCAAGTCGCGCGAAGGAGATCTGTGATGATGCTGCTTGTTGATGAGCTCAGAAATTGAATTATGTACCATGTTGAATTTCAAATTCGTCGCTTCTAAAATCTGTGCTCTCTCTGCCCAGTGTTCCTCCGCCACTATTTCAAGTAGCTGAAATAGTTTCTTTATATCAGCCTCCATGCCTTTCATCCAAGTATTTTCAGTGACTACCATGGTCAATGAAATCACCAAATGGAAGGGTGATAACTGATGTTGAAATTTTATTGAATCAAAACAGAACAATTACAAAGGGATAGAGAGTGTGATTTCAATGCAACAGTAAGTGGAGTAACTATAATGGTATATGTATGGGAATTAAAGAGAAGTAGAATTAAACATAGAGTATATATGAAGCTTGCAGGAATTCCCAATAGGCAAAGAACCTGATAGAACAAAAGAACAGGAGAAGAAAATTAGAGAATAATAGAGAAGAAAATGAAGAAAAGACAAAGAGGTCTAGAAGAAAGAGAGAAATTACCACAACAATGCTACCATGAGAATCCCTCCAATCTCTTATTTATAGTCTTCTCTCTCATGCTTCTTCTAAGGCCTTGATTCATTGCATATGTTGCCACCTGTCTATTTGTTATAACCAATTCTTCATCTCCACTATTTGATAGCAATTCCTCTTTATTTCTAACTAACTCTGCAAGACCACTATTCACGTCACTCTCCTTGCCTTTGTTCATGACAGTAATAGAGGAGGAAAAGGAACTACGTACAACACCAGAGGAAGAGGAAGGTTAGAGCTTCATAGAAAATCTTATATTATTTTGGGCTTTATGTTGAGAAAGTCATGGAGGACATGCTGCTATTGTTGTTGGGTGCTTCTACCACCGACATTGTCGTTGATGGTATGGTGATGGCCTGGTGATATTGTTGTGAGTATGCCATTTTTCTCTCATGAACTCCATCTTCTCATAAAGAGTGTGATGATAGTAGTTATAATGTCCCCAAAGAGAAGGAGCCGATAATGGTAGTGGTAGTGGTGGTGGTGGCAATAATTGGGATGGAAGTTGGATAATTAAGGATTTGGGATGTGCTGGTGAAGGTCTGAGGATTGGGACTTTAGAAGTGAGATAGGTTAAGGGATAATTTTAGGAATTTTGGATAATATTTTAGAATTTAGGTAATTTTGTCAAATATAATCTATTTTTATGGGTAAAAAATTAATTTTATTAGAAATATTTGTGAGACAATAAAAATTAGTCTAAATTAACTAAAATTTATCTTATTTTACATTCAATAGTTATTTTTGAAATAAATACATAATATTAAATATAATAAATATGTATTTTTGGATGTTAAATGTATAAAATTATAAACGTCAAGTTAAATAAGATAACTTTATATTATTATCTTTCTAGTATTACTCTAATTTTATTTTTCTATAAATAGATTTATCAATATTTTGAATATTTGTGAATAAAAATGGTAAGTTATTCTTTTTAGTTTTCATATTGCAGCTGCACAAATGAATAATAGATAGAAATAATATAGAAAGGGCATATTCGTAAAGAGTTCTGCTAGGAAGACAATAGGGTGCAAATAACATGAACAATGGACTATACTCCAGGCCCACTAAAACAAAAAATATTCTACCACATTTATCCACCACAACCCTAGCCTTTCACCTTCCATTTTTCTCTCCTTTTACTACAGCCGCTTTACTCCCACTTCATTGTCGCGCCGTCACCAATGCACCTCGCCGCCGCTGCCACCGTCTGAAGAAGCAATGCACTGCATCGCCGTCGCACCTCCTTCTCTCATGCGTCACGCCGCTTGTTCTCCCTGTAACTAACGCAGCTGCTGCACTTTCTTCTTCCCTGCTCGCGCCCCCTGCTATCGATGTACCTTCTTCTCCCATGCATCACGCCGCCCCTCTTCTCCTTACAAGCAACATTGCTGCTGCACGCCTTCTTCTCCCCTTCGTGACGTTGCACCATCGCCGAGCCAGAGGCCTTGTTCTGCCATTGCTCCAATGCTGCACCTCTGCCCTTGCTTCCACACTGCTGCATCGTGTCTTCGCTACTTCCATCACGTGCCACTTTACTTCGTTCACCCAAATGGTATGACCCAAATAAACATCAATATCTTAGTGAAAAAAATCATCCGCAAACATGTAAAATGAACTTTCATGCGGAGCATGTGCAATTGTGCATGCAGAATCAAGCAAATCAAGTAAAATACCAATGATATACCCAAATGAACATCCACTTTAGAATGAAAAGAACTATCTGCATACATAGTAAAATGAACATCCGACTTAGTTGATAAAAAACAAGTAATGAGACAGAAGCTGTGAGGACACCAGGGTTGCGATATAGCCGCGATGATAGTGGCACAGGATTACGAGAGAGCGGTTGTGACAAAAAAATTCAAAATTATCATTAAACCTAATTAATTCAAAATTTAATTTTTAAAATTAAAATTAACTTTCTTTTTTTAACATATTATTTATGTTATTAAAAAAATATTATTCTCTTATACTTTCTCCTTCGTAAAACAAACAAAATAAAATATCATAAGAGGAAAAAAAAAAGGAGAGGAATCTGCTTTAAATAATGAGACCGTTACTGCTGGGGCAAAGAATCAAGCAAAAAATTTGTTTGGTCCATGGATGTTAGTTAAGAGAAATCAAAGAAGATATCAGTCGAAAATAGGGCATACTCCAAAAGAAAAAAAGAAAGGTAGAAATGCATCTAGATTTTAGGTTTTGGCAGAGGAGTATCAAGAAAAAAGGGTCAGCAAGCCCACAGTGGAGGAAAAACTAGCCAACCAAATATGGAAAAGGAAAGGAATTACACGCAGGCCCATGTCAAACAGAATGATCACCCCAATAATGCAAGATTTGCACAAAAATAGAAATAAGCCATCACCATTATCAAGGAGAAGGGTGCTAATATAAGCAAAAAAAATACAAAATAAACCAAATCAAAATTAGCAAATAAAGGAGAAACAGAAGGCTGAACCGGGGTTGAAACCAAACAAGTCAGAATCTCAAAATGAGCAGAAAAATATTTCAAAAGAGAAGGAAGTCAAACATCAAGATTACTAGAGACAGTTTTCCAAATTAAACAAAGAAATTGCTAAAAACAAACAAGAGTCTTACATGAACATCATTGACTTCTCTGACCCCCACACCACTGCCCTTATATCAAAATTCATGGGCGGAGAAGTCTACGTGCAGCAGAGTGCAAGTGAACCACATGAGCCATTAGACATGGGAGAACTAAACCTGGATGAAATTATGATAGAAGTCCAAACCCAAGAAGGAGTTGCTTCAACTCTCGAGAGAAAGAAAGTGTAACACCCCAATTACCCTAAGCCTTACTTCGCGTCGTAAAGCAAAGGTTAATCAAAGGTTACAACAATTCTAAAGCTTGTACATATTTATATAGAAAGAAATAATATATTCTAAAAGCCCGATGAAGGATTTAAGCCCAAAAACAGAATTTGAAAAGCGTAAAACGTACTCACGAAGCTACACTAAACAAGGCACAAGATATACGTACAGATATCAAGGTATATGTATATAGATATATCAAAAGATAATAATATAGAGTTATAGTCACTACTCGTAGAGTTTAAGCCGGTTAGTTACATACAGACATACAGAGTTTAGACAGATAAAACAGCTTATACAAACTTCCTCTCAAAGTAAGCCTCTAGGCCAAAGATAAATACAAAAGTGAGAGATCTTGAACAAAATACTCAAAAGACTTCAAAACAAGATAGAGATCCTCTGCTCTGTCACCACCAAATCAACTCACCGAGTTGGGTTACGACCTATATATGAAAAATAACAACAGAATATGGTATGAGAACCGGAGGTTCTCAGTATGGTAACAGTGTCCAGTGATGTAAGATATAAGACTCCGGGACGCTAGAGGCAATCCTAAAACTTCATATCCATCACAAGATTCATCTTAAAGCAAAACTAAAACATTAAAACAGAACTTGAAACCATAAAATTAAATAGGTATTCTAACTTAGTGGATTTCTAATCTAACAACTCTCCGCTGTCCCATAGCCTTCGCCAGCCTATCCTCCATGTGATCCCATCACCACCGCCTTTCGAACCTCCTCAATCCCAGTAGAATACACAATTAATACAATGCAAGAAAAACACAAGTATAAGCATATATGTCAAGTAATTCAAATAGGCACTTAGGCATGTTATACAATTAGATAAACAATACAAGTCGGCAAAGCAAACAAACAGATAGAATATGCAAATGATGAATGCCTGTCCTACTGGCTGTGATATCACATTGTCGGTCCAACTGCTAAGCCGACACACCTCCATGGAGATGTCGCCCTTCGGTATCATACTGGGAACCCTCGAGATATCGTGCCCGGAACACAGTCCAGGATATAGTGCCTGCACACTCTAGTGATCCGAAAGGATATGAGTGGGATACTCTTACCACGGACCTCACATCTCAACGTAAGCGGGATTAACCACCGTCCTTACGCCATCGCCGCGACCTCGATAGGCGGGATTAACTGCCGTCCCTGCCAGGCGCATATCGTCTCATAATTCTCAGTATAAAATAGTGATTCAGTGGTTTTCAGAAAATCATTTTTATTTAATACTCAATAATTTACCACTTTCACAATTCATTCAGAACTCATTACTTCACCATTTTTATAATTCATTGTCAACAATCACCAATACCATACGTCGCCTTCTCACTCAACCAAAACCGTCCTCAGTACTCTAGAAACCTAAGCCTTCGTCCTCTAACTTTTTACCAGAAATACCTAAATAGATTCACCTAGGACTTACTCTATGTTTTGACATCCAGAAACAAGTTAAAGAGTCTTAGATAAGTGTCACAGAAGTTTACAAGCTTGCCGGGAAGGAGAAACAATTAAAAACAAGGTTTTTATTGGAAAACAAGGCAGTGTGCGTACGCATAGGGGTGTAGATACGCACACCCAGGAGAATTTTCAAGAAGTGTGCGCACGCATAGATTGCACAATGCGTTCGAACGCCCTCAACAGAGTGCACCTTCCAACGTGTGCATTCACACAGCTTGCAAAATTTCATTGGTTGTGTGTGTGCACTGTGCACAGAGCGTGCTAGCGCTCCCAACAGCAGCCATATCCCCGTGTGTACGTGCACACAAGGCTGTGCGTACACACGTTTTTAAAATTACACGGGGTGTGTGTGCGCACACAAACCACAAATCACAAATTCTGCAACATTCATAGAAATTAGATTTCAGACACCAACTTTCAACGATCATATCTTTCTCTATAAAATTTAGATTTCCACAAAATTTATACCATTTCAAAGCTTTTTAAATTATCTTTCATTTGATAGAAAATGTATTCAAATTCAAAAATTGTAACTCAAGAGATGATCTGTCAAAGTTCACTAAAAATCTATTTTTACCAAAGTTCCCTAAATTCTCAACTTACCAACATTTCCAACCAAAACCACTCCAAACTCTAATATACCTCATAACTTACTTTTTGTGCCACAAGTCACCATTTACACCAATTTTCATTCACATTATACATTCCTCAACCTCAATTTATCAATTATTTCACACCAAAACATTTTTCACCCAACACAATCACCTATCATCATTATATCACCACAATCATCATGATCAATCTCAATCTAAATCTTCAACACCATATTATCAACATCAACATCACAATCCATCAAAATAACCCAAATCATCAAATCATCATACATCATCATACAACAATTCCAACAACCAATTTAATTCAATTCTATCTTATGGGTCTCTAGTCTAAATGTCCAGAAATATTATATATTACATAGAGAAAAATAAAACCATACTTTAGCCGATTTTCAATATGCACTAAAACCTAATTTGAGTGCAATCAGGCTTCTAAACACAACCAAGCTACCAATTCAACTTCAAAGCTCCAAGTAAATGCCAATAATCACAACTTCAAGCTATATATACAAGTAATTCATAGCTAATTAACCTATGGTTCATCATAATCACAATTTCACAAGGGTTAAGAATAACTTGTGCTAGATTCCTCAACAATTTTGGAAGCAAAACCTAATAGATTCCTCAAGCTAGATTGATCCTAAACACGTCAAAGCAACAAAATCTCAAAAATCCCAAACACTATATTTTCAAATTTTTGAAGGAAAGGCTGAGAAAGGATTCGTGATTTCCTTACCAGGTTCTTGGGTGGGTTTTGTAGAGCTCTTTGTGGTGATCGTGTGGCCATAAACGGTGCGGTGATTGGAGCTCCGTAGCTCAAGTTATGAGCTTGGGAAGTTTAAGGTGAATAGTGTTAATGGAACTCTCTTCTCTCTTCTCTTCTCAGCTGTGTTGTGTTGTGTTTATGGCTGATGGGTTCATTAATGGAGGGTTATATATGTTGGACTTGGGCCCAACTTGGACTCGGTCCAACTCGTTAGCGTTTTTGGTCCGTTTGACCCAATTTCGGGCCAAATCTTTAAAATTAACGTCCGGTTTTCGACTTTAAATATTTTTCTAAGGTTTTCTACTATTTTTAATTATTCTCGCACAGTACCGGACAGACTTAAACTGGTTCAGCCGGTTCATCTACCGGTTCGAGTTTTTATGAGGTTTTTCGCAGAAAATTATATTTTCTGACTTAGAAAAATCTACTGAGTCCAAAAATCATATTTAATTTCCTTAATTCTCACTCTAAATTTTTGAAACCCAATTTGGAAAATTTAATTATTTAATTGAACGGTTAATTAATCTCAGTTCTTATAGAAGGAGCTTGTATCCCCTAACCACAGGCCTATGGAGGCTTAAATTCCTGGTTTTTTTTAGGAGAATTTCTCTTATCCTTATCTCTTTGTTATCATAAATATTATTTCTTGGAATTACAGAGGAACTGCCTCTAAGGGATTCCTTTTTATCATTAAAGACCTTGTTTATAAATATCATGCTAATTTAATTTTTCTACTTGAAGCTCATATTTCAGGACACAAAGTGGAAGCTACTATCAAGAAGCTAGGGTTCAATTCTTGGTGTATTAGTGATGCTGGTGGTTTTGCGGAAGGCATTTGATGCCTTTGGAACAAGTCTCTTTGAAATATCAAACCTGTGCTTATTGAGAAACAGTTTGTGCACATGAAAGTTAGATATGAACAAGGGGAACCATGGTGGCTTACTACTATTTATGGTAGTCCTCATGTAAGGAATAGAAGCAGCCTTTGGAATAAGTTAAAAGATTTAGCTATGGGAATTAATGGCCTTTGGTGTCTTGGAGGGAATTTTAACTCGGTCATCACTTTAGAAAATATTGGGGGAAATTCTAATCTTTCACAAGATACCAACAAATTCATTAGTTGCATGAGAAATTGCAATTTAAATTCCTTAGACTTCTCTGGTCCACCATACACTTGGCAGAGAGGAAAGGTCAAGAGAAGACTAGATAGATTCATCTGTAACATGGATTTCTATAGTTTGTTTTCGACAGCAAGGGTTAGACACCTTCCGAAGCTCAAATCTGACCACTTTTCACTTCTCCTAGATTTCAACATTGCCACTATACAAGGTGGGGAGAGACTTTTTTATTTGCTGAAACCTTGGTTAATTCATGAAGATTACAACAATCTGGTAGAGTAGAGTTGGAACAATCAAAGAAACCTTTTGGATAATATTTCAGTTTTTATGGATAATGCCAAATATTGAAATATCCACACTTTTGGCCGTATTTTTCAAAAGAAGCGTGGACTCTTCATAAGGCTGGATGGTATTAATCACAACCTCTCTTTCAGCACAAATTCCTTCTTAAAAAAGCTATAGAAGGATCTTTGGAAGGAGTATGAGATTATTACTATTCAGGAGGAAAGCTATTGGCAACAGATGTTTAGGTATAATATGATAAATTTTGGTGATAAGAATTCTAAATACTTCCACCAGAAAGCTAATGGAAGAAGACGGATAAACAAAATCCTTACCTTAAAGAATGACGAGGGAAGTTGGATTGAAGATGTGGATATTCTTAAGGCTCTGGGAGCCTCTTTTTTCAAATATTTATATTCACCTGATCAATACAATCCTGATTTACCTATGTTTTCTATTGTAGGTCGATTTCCTATTATCTCAGAGGAAGGAAAGTAACAACTCGTAAGAGAAGTTACAATGGAGAAAATAAAGCTGACAGTCTTTAGTATGGGAAGTTGGAAAGCTCCAGGAAGCGATAGGCTACCTGCCAAGTTTTTCCCACATTCTTGGAGCATTATGGCTGAGTCCCTTACCGAGCGGATAAAGTTGATTTTAGAGAGCTTTAGAATATAGCTCACGTCAACCGGACTCTTATCTCTATTATACCTAAGATCCATTTCCTTGAAAATTTTACACATTTTAAGCCTATTAGTCTCTATAATGTGTATTATAAAATTGTTACTAAAATTATTGCTGACAGAATGAAACCTTGCTAATACCTAAGCTAGCTTTGTCCCAGGCAGAGTTAGTATAGATAACATTTTAGTTGCACAGGAAGATGTTCATACTATGAGGACCAGGAATAAAGGCATGGGACTTATGGCCATAAAGATAGATTTGGAGAAAGCGTATGACAGATTAAACTAGCTATTTATTATTGACATGCTTAGGGATATTGGAATACCGGAGGAAATTGATACGTTCATTAATCTTTGTATTTCGTCTCCTAGCATGAGCTTTTTTGGAATGGATCTCCTTCTGAGGCTTTCACACCATCCAGAGGAATAAGACAGGGAGATCTCCTCTTACCCTATCTTTTTGTACTTTGTGTTGAAATACTATAACATTTTATCATTTCTTTTATTGAAAATAAAAAGCAGAAACCTATAAAGTTGTCTAGGAATAGTCCTAATCTTTCGCATCTTTGTTTGCAGACGACATAGTCTTTTTTACGCAAGCTAACTGGGACCAAGTTGGTGTTGTCAAGGAGGCACTAAAAATCTTCTGCGAATCTTTAAGACAAAAAGACAGCCTCAATAAGTCGTGCATTTTCTTTTCCAAAAATGTGAACCACAATATCAGAGAAGAGCTTAGCCGAGAGCTAGGGATACCCCTCACTAGCAATCTGAGAAAATACTTAGGTGTTCTGCTGATCCACAAGAAGTATGGTAAACAACATTTTCAATATATCATTGACAAGATGCAAGCTAAGCTCTCTAGTTGCAACATGAAGACCTTATCCATAACAGAAAGAGCAATGCTTGCTCAGTCCGTTTTGTTTTCTATTCCAAGCTATGTTATGCAAACTATGAAAGTTCCAAACAAAACCTGCAACAAGATTGACAAGATTTTTGTCGGAATTTTTTTTGGGGTTTGAGTGATCAAGATAGGAAAATTCACCCTCTTAACTGGGACACCGTGTGTAAACCGAAAGATCAAGGCGGGTTAGGCATTTGCAAAGCTCAAGAAACAAATAATATTTTTTTCATGAAAGTCACTTGGGGGCTTATGACGAAATCTGATAGTTTGTGGGTTAAAGTTTTCAAAACCAAGTACTGATGTGGTGAGTACTTGATTCCTAAAGTTCATCAAAAAGCCAATTGCTCAAATGCTTGGAAAGGAATCATGAAAGTCTAGAACCATTTTCAAAAGAATTTAATCTGGAGAATTGGCGATGGACAATCTATTGCAATTTGAACTGATCATTGGGTTCCTGGAATTACCAGCCTAAAAGATGTATCTTTATGTCCTGTCGCTGCAGATAGACTCGCTGAGAAGCTCTCAAGTTTTACTAATGGGGATGGGGAGTGGAATTGGGAGGTGATAAACAGCTATTTCCCTAAAGATATTACTAATATAATTCACACTCTAAAAGCCGCTCACAACTCGCTTGGTGCGGATTGTATTAGCTGGCTACCCTCTACTAATGGAAAATTTTCTATTAAATCAACATATTCTACTTATTACAGTGGAAATGGAGAATCCGACACTAATTTCAAATTGTGTTAGAAAATCAAAGTTCCTCAAAGATTAAGAGCTTTCACTTAGATAATCTACCATAATGCACTTCTTACAAATGTTAAGAGAAGGACAAGAAGCCTTACCATGGTTGAAACTTGCCCCAGATGTCCAGATCATGAAGAGCCTCTGCTCCATGTGCTGCGCGACTGTCCTTATGTAGTGTCTGCACTCGCATGTCAACCAGTGTTCTTCTCCGAGATTTCTTTAATCAACCTTTGCAAGATTGGTTACAGATAAATCTCTTCAGGATCACTCGAAAAATTAGTGGGACCCCTTGGCCTACCTTCTTTGTTACTGTCTGCAACAATATTTGGAAAGCCCGGAATGAATTAATTTTTAATTCAAAAAATTCTACCAGCTTTCATCTGCATAATCTATCTAGTTATTTGACAGAGTAGTAGAACAATTTGATAAACCTCATAGAGAGTAGTAAAAAAATTATCAACCTCACTAAAGTTTACCTAGTCAGTTGGAAACTTCTAGTGAATAGGTGCATAAAGCTAAATGTTGACGGCTTAGTCATCCAACCCGCTAGTTCTGGAACTTGCGATGGCCTCCTTTGTAACGGAGATAGAAACCTCGTGGCGGGTTTCATGATGAGGATTGGAAGAATCACCTTAACATCTGTAGAAATTTGGGCCATCTACATCGGAATGAAGCTAGTAGTGAAGCTGGGAATCAACAGATTATAGATAGAGACAAATTCTTCCTGTGCGTTGAAACTAATTGACGGGTCATCCAATAGTCACCACTACACGCTTTCTCTGATCAGGGCTATTGAGGATCTTCGGAGCAAAATGACTTTTGTATTGTTCAAGCACATGTTTTGCGAAGCTAATTTCTATGTACTGACAAAGCAAGCTCAATTGATCTTATGTTTGTGTAATTAATTTTTTTTTGGTCTTTGGGCCTTTGGCCCTCCTGCAAATAAAAAAATAAGAAAAAAAAGGAAAACAATCTCCGTGAGCGCGTTTAGACAAATTTCGAAAGCATTTACCGCCATTTCTTTGGGTGAGAAAGCCGCGAATAGTGATACTGTTACATCCTTATTTTGCTAAACTCAATGTGAGTGAGAGGGGGCACTCATTCTGATCCCTAATCCATTGTTTTTTGTTTTCATCTAACCCACAAAGAAACTCAGATCTGATCCGGAAATGGAGAGCGACGAAGATTTTGAGCTCTTGCCTCCCCCTCCCCTGCTCGAACCTAAGCCAAAGCTCAAGCGTCTCAAGAAAGCTCTTAGGGTTCCTCCCCTCTCTCCCTCCAATCATGATGGTTCCTCTCCTATCGATTCGGGAACCCTTCCCTCCGATGGTCCCAGCCCTAGCGCCGGACACGTGGAGGACTCTAATTGGGGATCTAACCCCCAAATCGACCGCAGAGTAACCGCTCATCTTGACGCATCAGATAGCGATACTGCCAAGAAGAATAATGGTTTTGGTGCAATGCGAGCTTTGGACTTTGATTCTATCGGTGGTGGACTTGACGGAAATGACGAGGTTCACTCTAAGGAGATGGAGACTGAGAATGAGAAGGGGGAGGAAGTTGCGGATCTCGAGATCGATGATCGCGACAGAAAACGACGCAGTTTAGACGAGGATTCAGAGGATCAGGAGAGGAAGAGGAAGAGAAAGAAGAAGGGATTGGACGGTGAGAAGCAGCTTAAAGAATCTGCTTCCAATAAGAGAAGGGCTGAGAAGGTCCATAGCCGATTTCGTGCTGTTACCAGATTTTGGCAACTCGTTCTTATACACTATTTGCTGATGTGCTAATTCGTGATTTCCGTGGTTTAACAGGAGAGGCGGGAAAATCTCAAACAGCTTCGAGCTGAGTCTCAGAGACTTCTTCGAGGTACAAATTTGATCAGAAACTGCATCTCTTAATCTATCTTTTGTTTTGGTTTGTTCTGAAGTTTATGCTGACGTAGATAGTTTGCTCTACCTTCGGTAGAAACTAGAGATGCAGCTTTTAAACCCATTCCACTGGTTCAGAAGCCAATTTCTTCAATACTGGACAAAATTCGGCAGAGAAAATTAGAGATTCAGAAGAAGTAGGTGGATTTGCATTAGATTTTTGTGTTTATGTGCAATTTAGTTGTATAATTTAATTAAACTCTATTTAAGCTGATTGCATACTTGGGTGCAGATCTAGTGGTTATCGTGATGATAATGGTTATGACTCACCGGTGGATGATGATTCTGAACGTGGTCCTCTAGATGAGGAGATATCTGACAAGGTTGCAAAGGCCAAAGTGGAGGAAACACATACTTCGTGTGCAGCCATCGACAATTTGAATACATTGCATGTTGATGGATCTAAAGAAGCTGCAGATTATCCAAGTGGTGAAAGCATTTCTTCCCCCATGGTAATTGGAAATCAAATATATATAGAAACACGCATGATTGGAATTAATATTCAAGTTTGATTACATAATCAGATTAGGTACTTCTCCAATAAAAAATATTTGAAGACATGATGCGTGATCCACATATCAAACTATCGTTGCATTTTTCGAATAATTTTTTTATTTTATTGTTTGTCTTTTTGCCCTTCAAAGTTCAAATTAGTAGTTTATTTTGACATTTGTCTCCACATTGGGATGCAACTGCAAACAAAATAACCGTTTTGATGTCTCTGTTTTGATTTTCAGGCTGTGCATATAGAACCTGAGCATGAATTTCGAGCTCCTATTGATGATACTCAGGTTTCTAACAGCCATTTTAAGCAGATGCTTGACTTTAACCATGGATTTTGACATTTTTTATGCTAACTGCTTGTTTGTCTGTATCTTGTAGGAGCTCGCTTATCATTCCCAAAGTACCGACACTAATGTTGTTTGTGAGGAGCCAATTAACACTTCAGAAGAAGTACCAGCTTCATCAATGCTTGCAATGAACTTGAAACTTGATTCTGCTCCTCCCGATGACGATGCGTACGTCTTTAGAAATTTCTTTTTCCTTTTGTTGTGCCCAGATTTTGTGCCGCTGGCCTTTTGTTACTTTATTAAGTATCTTTGTTATCAATTCTGACAGTTATTCATTCTACTATGGAACTAGTGTACTTTAATTACTTCAAAATGAAGTTTGACTATATTGTTTGTTTGGCCATGTGTTGATGTCACAGCAACTGATTGATAATGCTTCTTCTTTTGCCCTTGACTTATCATGACCTCTTAATTTGCCATAGCAGCGGACTGACTACTTTTACCTCCCCATTCTGAAACTTAGAAGTGATAAGTTACTCTTTGTTGCAGGTCTTCTGATGATGATGATGATGAAGATGATGACAAGGAAAACATAGATCCTCGTTTACATGGATCAGTTCACTTGCCTTCACCTCCAAGTGGCGACCCGGTTAAGGCTTTTGTTGATGAAGAAGCTGAAGAGGAAGACAATAGTGACAATGACATGCAGCGCTTCCAAGATAATGAAGAAGGTGAAGATGATGATGATATTGGGGAACTTAATGAAATGATAACACCTGAATATGAAGAAAAGTCAATTGATAGAGAAAAGCGTGACCAACTCCACCAGAAGTGGCTTGAGCAACAAGATACAGCTGGAATGGACAATCTACTTCATAAACTTAATTGTGGTTCAAAATTGAAAGAACCAACATTAATTGAAGAGGAAGAAGATGAGGAAAGTGAAGAAGCTGAAAATGAATCTGATGAAGAAGCTGAAGAATACATTGCACCACCAGATGCTGTGAAGATTAATCTGAAGAAGGCGAAGCAGATGATTCCACAGATGTTTACAGATAAAGATAATGATTATGTCTCATCTGATGACGAGGAAACTGAAAAGATGCTAGATAAGCAGTGCCTCATTGATAAATCTGTGAGTTCCAACTACTCAAGCATAGTTAATATATAGTGCCACTTTTCTTTTATTGAAGCATTTGAGCTTGTTATTATGATCATTGTATCTCTAACTTTTCATTGAGGTATTCGTGCAATAATAAGATTTGACTTCGTTTTGGATCAGGAAGAGAGAGCCGCATTCTTGTCACCAGCAGAGGATGAAAGTAGCAGGGAAGTTTTCAGTCTCATAAAGAAGCTAAATATTGTCCCTGATACCAAGAGGAAAGCAAAAGTTCCATGTAAGATCTATTGATTTCATCAAATTTTACTGTTAGCATATGCAATGTATACCAAACAGTCATCTTCACTGTGAGAATACTAATTGTGTTTCTGCTGTTACTCCACGCTGCAGCTTTCTTTGAAACGTCGCTCCTTGGACAAAAAGTAAACACATCATCCAAGGTGAGGAAGTTTGAACTTGTATACATGTGAAGCACATGAAGCTTTCGTTGAATTGATGAAAGTCATGGAATTCCTTTAATAATTGTCATGTGCGAGTCTATATTTTTAGATTCTTATTTGACTTGAATTTCAAGGATATATAATACCGAGTGATTAGGTATATACGAGGTGCCGACGCCATATCTGAGTTATCTTATATCTAATATTTGCAGTCTTTTGTCGGTCGGGCTACAAATCATTTTATGGCCACATCTCAAAAGCACGGATCAGCAAAGGTTCGGTCATTTATATTTGGGCGAGATGACAGCAGTAGCAGGCTCTCTGTCCCTATGTCCGAGGATTCTTCAGAAATGGTAACAACTTGCAGACTACAAATTAGTTGAAACTTGAAAGCTAGCATGGTATCCTATAATTTAGACTTGTTTTTCGTTACGTGGTCATTTTAATTCTGATCCGCCAACAATTTTAGATATATTTTCAAAAGAAAAATCTTAATGACAATTTTTGAAGATTTTACACTTTATAATGATATTGTTGTTTCACTCAATCCTCACACACTCTCACTCACTGTTCTGCAATGTATTTGCAGATCTCACACTCGAACTGTTGTATGTTCAGAGAAAAAGAGAGAGAGAGAGTTGAACACTAGAGAACTGAAGAAGCTAAAACTGCACACTGACACTATTCAATAAACTGTTAAATACAATAACAGAAAGAAAAAGAAACTAACCACTCATTCCACTACCTTAAGAATAGGACTCCACTTCCTTAAAACTAGAAACTAGCTGAACAAAAAAAATTAACTTGCCTCTGAGGCCACTAATGACTTTGACCCTATTAACTGAATCATACACATAAGCATAAAACAGAAATAAATAAATATCAGGTCCTAATACATTATCTAACATTTCTCCTCCTTGGATTAGAGACCTGGACACATTCCAACTTCATGAATCAATTGACTAAATCGACTAACAGCAAGAGGCTTGGTGAAGACATCAGCTATCTGATTATCTGTCTTGCAATACTTCAGCTCCACCTCTTCCTCCTGTTGTACTTCACGCAGATAATAGAATCTCAGCTTGAAGTGTTTAGTCTTGCCATGAAAGACTGGATTCTGAGCAATTGCAATTGCAGCTTGATTGTCCACATACAACACAGTTGATCTTTTCTCTTGCAGCCCCAAATCACAGAGTAACTTCCTGAGCCATACTGCATGCTTTGCAGCTGCAGTTGCAGCCACAAATTCAGCTTCAGCTGTAGACTGTGCTACAACTTCCTGTTTCTTTGAGCTCCAGGAAAAACAACCTGATCCAAGTGAAAAACAGAAACCCGTTGTGCTTTTCATGTCTTCCACCGAACCACCCCAGTCACTATCTACAAAACCAACCAGCTTCATCTCAGGAACTGCTTTGAATTTCACACCATAACTTTGAGTCCCCTTTAGATATCTCAACACCCTTTTTGCTGCAGTAAGATGTTCCTTAGCTGCACAATGAAGGAACCTCGATAGAATACTCATTGCATACTGAATGTCAGGCCTAGTAGCTGTTAAATACATTAGACAGCCTACTAGACTTCTGTACTCATTCTCATGCTCAGAATCCTGCACATTACTCTTGCTTAACTTCTCTTTCTGATTAACAGGAGTAGTGACTGTCTTGCATTCTCCCATTTCAAACCTCTTTAGGACCTCTCTGATGTACTTTTTCTGACAGATGAATATCTCACCTTCTTTTTGCTGAATCTCCATGCCAAGAAAGTAAGACATTCTCCCCAAATCTGTCATCTCAAACTGCTTCATCAGTCCTACCTTCAGCTTCACTATCTCACTCTCCTCCTCTCCTGTAACAAGCAGATCATCGACATAGATAGACACCACCACAAGGCCTCTCTCACTCCGTTTGTAGTACAGAGTGACTTCACTTAGACTCTTTTGGAACCCAAGCTGATGCAGATAACAATCAATTTTGCTATACCAAGCCCTGGGAGCTTGTTTCAACCCATACAAGGCTTTCCTCAGCTTATACACTTTGTCTTCATGGCCTTTAACAACAAATCCTTCTGGTTGGTCTACATAGATGTCCTCAGATAGGTCACCATTTAGGAAAGCTGATTTCACATCCAGCTGATAGATGGTCCACCTTTTCTGTGCAGCAACAGCTAGTAGCAATCTGATGGTATCCATGCGAGCAACCGGAGCAAAAGTTTCAGAGTAGTCCACCCCACTCACTTGAGCATATCCCTTCACAACCAACCTGGCTTTATACTTGTTCACAGTGCCATTTGGGTTCAATTTTGTCTTAAAAACCCATTTGACACCTATAGTCTTCTTGTGATCAGGCTTAGATACAAGTTGCCATGTGTTGTTCTTGTTGATCATGCTCAGTTCTTCTTTCATAGCTGAGGCCCACTCCACACTTCCTTTTGCTTCCTCAACTGTTCCTGGTTCTAGGAGAGCCACATTACATCTGGCATAGACCTCTGCCAGTGGTCTTGTACCTCGCATAGGCAAACTATCAATCAATTCATCTTCAATCAGCTCACACTCATTCTGTAGATCTGCTTCCTCATTTAACTCATCCTCATTCTGCACATTAGCTTCAACTACAATATTGTCAGCCATTTTCTTTTCAAATACTGCCCTCTCCCAATTTTTATCTTCACAAAAAATCACATCTCTACTCACAGTAATCTTTTGTGCATCAGGACAATACACTCTATAGGCTTTAGACTGAGAACTATACCCTACAAAGATACCAGCCTCACCTCTATGATCAAGCTTGTCTCTACTGACTGAAGGAGTCAAGTAATAGCATAGACAACCAAATGTTCTTAGTCCACTAACCTTTGGTTTGTACCCGTGCCATGCCTCGAATGATGTCTGCTTGTTGAGAGCTTTGGTTGGTAACCTATTCAACAAGAAGACAGCAGTATTTACTGCTTCTGCCCAGAAGCTCTTGGGTAGTTGTTTGCCTTGTAGCATACATCTTCCCATCTCCACAATGCTTCTATTTTTCCTTTCACTCACCCCATTTTGTTGGGGAGTGTAAGGAACTGTAAACTGCTGCTTTATGCCAGAGTCCTCACAGATGGCTTTGAACCTTTTTGAGGTATACTCACCACCATTATCACTCCTCACTGTCTTTATTTTACAATTTGCTTCATTCTCCACCTCTTGTTTGAACCTCAGAAATACTTCATCAACTTCTGATTTTTGTTTGAGAAAGTAGACCCAGCAAAATCTTGTGCAGTCATCAATGAAGGTCACAAAGTACTTGCTTTTGTTCAGTGACTCCTCAGGCATAGGCCCACAAACATCTGAGTGAACCAGTTGAAGCTTCTTCTTGGCCCTCCATCTTGTTTTCTGGAATGGCTTCCTTACTAGCTTCCCTTGCAGACATACTTCACAATCAGACACTTCACTTCCCAACTGAGGCAAGTCTTCAACTAAACCATGCCTCTGCATAAACTGCAATCCCTTATAGTGAAAGTGACCCAACCTTCTATGCCACAACTCCTCCTGACCCTGCACACATGCCATAGCTTTGCTCTCTTTGCTTGCAGGATCGAATGCAAATGTTTTGTTCTGCATAGGGATCCTAAACAAGAGTTTGCCCTCCTCATCTGCAATAGCACATTCATTCTTATCAAACACAATCTTCATGCCCTTCTCAACTAACTGTCCCACACTCAGAAGATTCTGATCTATCTTGGGAACATAGTAGACATCAGACATCAGCTTCACTCCTCCAGGGCCTTCAAGTAACACATTGCCTCTTCCTTCAACCTCTAGATGATCACCATTCCCAATTCTCACTCTAGTATTGACTGATCTGTCAATATTAGTGAAAATTGCCTCATTTCCTGACATGTGATTGGAACAGCCACTGTCCACCAGCCATCCATCACGTGAGACTTGAGACACAAAGCCTGAAGCAGCAAACAATTGCTCCACTTCACCTGCAGCTGCTTGAGCCTCTCCTTGTTGAGAGCTCTTTTCTTTGCAGATTCTCTCTATGTGCCCCATCTTCCCACACTTCCTGCAGACTACATTTGGTCTTCTCCAACACCTAAAGAAAGGATGACCTTTCTTTCCACAGTGTTTGCAGGTTTCATCACTCCCTTTCCTCACTTGTGCATCACTTGAACTGAAACTGGTCTGTTGAGCACCAAACTGCTTGCCTTGCTTCTTCTTCTCACCACTTCCATGCTTCACCCTAGCCTGCATTGCACCTTCAACTGGCTCATCTCCTCTCCTCAGTACCCTCCTTTGTTCTTGTGCTTGAAGAGCACTAACTGCTTCAGCAAATGGCATCTCTGAGATTTCTCTTGTGTTCTCAAGAGATGCTATAGTAGCTTCAAATCTTTCAGGTACAGAACACAGGAGTTTCTCGACAAGTCTTTCCTCTCCAAGATCAGTACCCAACAGTGCCAATTTATTGGTTAAGTCTAGGAGTTTATTAGCAAATTCTTGAACTGATTCATTTTCCTTCATCTGCACTCTTTCTAGCTCCCTTTTAAGGTTCATTGCTTTCATTCCTTTAATCTTCTTATTGCCCTCATATTCTTTCTTCAAAAAATCCCAAATATCTTTTGCAGATTCTAGACTCATAATCCTATTAAAAATAATAGGAGTAACAGCAGCATAGAGACTAGATCTTGCTTTGGCTTTTCTAGTCACACGTTCTTTGTGGAGCTTTTGTTGATTTGCAGTTGGATTGGCAACCAATGGAGGCACCACGTAGTCATCCTCCACTGCCTCCCACAGATCAGCTCCTTCAAGGAATGCTTTCATCCTCACTTGCCAGACATGATAATTGCTCCCATCAAGAATTGGAGGAGCAATGCCTGCTAGCCCAATAGTTGTTGATGAAGCTTCCATCACCACAGCCCTTAAGATACTTAAGGCTCTTGATACCAATTTGTTGTTGTTTCACTCAATCCTCACACACTCTCACTCACTGTTCTGCAATGTATTTGCAGATCTCACACTCGAACTGTTGTATGTTCAGAGAAAAAGAGAGAGAGAGTTGAACACTAGAGAACTGAAGAAGCTAAAACTGCACACTGACACTATTCAATAAACTGTTAAATACAATAACAGAAAGAAAAAGAAACTAACTACTCACTCCACTACCTTAAGAATAGGACTCCACTTCCTTAAAACTAGAAACTAGCTGAACAAAAAAAATTAACTTGCCTCTGAGGCCACTAATGACTTTGACCCTATTAACTGAATCATACACATAAGCATAAAACAGAAATAAATAAATATCAGGTCCTAATACATTATCTAACAGATATTATTTAAATTTTGATATATTATCAATATTAGTATAAAAAAATAAATTGTATAAATTTGTAGACTCATGAAATAGTGGAATCAGGCTAGGCTAAGACAGGCTTTACTCTTAACAGGCTTAACTTGTCATCTAGTTAATTAATCTGAGTCTAGTCTGCAGTCTATTATAGATTTTTTTTCAAGTACTAAGTCTGGCCTGTTATTCAGCCTGGCCTGAAGCTTGTTAAAAGGTCTGATAAATTCTTTTTTACAAAAATAAAAATATTATTTAAAAAAATTATTTTTTAATAAAATATTTATATGCAATATGTCATATTTAATATTTATAAAAATTTTTAAATTTTAAAAGTATTTAAAATATACAAAAGTATTTATAATTAAATATAATAAATTTAAAATATTTCATAATTTTGTTAATAATAAAAATTTATTTATATATTCAATTATGTGTTAACAGACCCAAATAGGTCTGATAGGTCAATAAGGTTAATTAGTGAGTCTGAGTCTGGTCTATTAACATATTAAGGTTTTTATAAGAATCTGAGTCTGTACTTATTTTATAACAGACTAGATCAGATAAGATTAAATAGCCCCTAGCAATTCGTCTGACCTTTTTTCACCCCTACTCATTATATACATAATAAAATATATTTGATATTTTCAAATATTCTAACTGATGTTTGTATTAAGATTTTTTAATTAATTATACACATAATAATGCTGTATAAGTGGATGACACTGCAAAATTTAATTTCAATAATCGGCTAATACATGTTAAAATTATTCTTACATGATAAAATTATTAAAAAGACTTCAAGTTTTGTTTGAAAATGTTCGAATTTAACGTCTCAGTTATATCTGTTAAATGATTCTTAAATTTTTTAAATTATAGATAATGTTATTATATTTGAAATTTATAAGAGAAAAGTTTAAATTAATTACGTATTGAGAAAATGAGGTAGAGTTTAAAACTATTATTAGAAGCGATGTTGATCCCAATGTTTGCATCGTCAACCCATTTTACTACATTCAATAATCCAATGTTGGCTGCCATTTACCATCTGGACATTAAAGTGCTTGATTGTTTATGTTTAGTTTTATTTTATTTATTTTATCTATTTTTTAATACAATGGTGGTAACTGTAATGCGGTTTTGACCCGATACAACTTACAGATTCAGAGGGAGAGCCAACCAGCAAAAGCTGTTTCTGCCAAGTTCCAAAGAAGTACACAGAAAATATCTGCCACCTTGAATTCCACAACTCAAGAGTCAAGCGTGTCGCTTTTAGATATATTAAGGAGGTCTTCACTACGTGCAGAGCACTGTGTCCAGAATGTCAAAGTTCAACCAAAGGAATCCGTATTTGATGCATTCAAGTTAGCAAAGAAGCCAATTAAGACAGACGCAGGGATATAATGTACTACAGGAAACTTTAGTCATATTCATATGGTTATACCGTTATCACTTGTCATGTGCTTTATTTAGGTTACCTATAAATTAATTGAAAAAGACTGGATTTTGCTTGCGTATTTCGTTTTTTATTTTTGTTGCTCCTTACCTATGTGTTGTAATCTTATGACTTACCAAACCAATATAACCTTTTAAAAGTGATGCAATATGAACCTAATTTAGAGTAGAACACTAAAAAAGGAAAAAAAGGGGGGGTTTACAAGTATTGTTTTTCATCTTTTTTTGTGATAGTTAAATAATATTTTTTTTGCTTATTTATAGAGTAAAGTATTATTTTTTAGTTTCTAATATTTAGATAAATTTTAATTTGGTCTTTAATATTTTAAATGTTATATGTAGATGTTAAAATTTCAAATGACCTATTTTAATTTTAAAAAGTTTCAAACGGAGTTCAATATTCTTCCATCCTTAAATTTGACACGAATAATTCGTATATTAAAGAATCAATAACGTTTGATTTTAATTTGTAAGTAAAATTTATCAAATAACGGTTATGAATGTAAATTTTTTTTTATTTTGGAGTATTGATAATTAATTGTTAGGATTTAGAGTTTAATATAAAAAACAGACCGATTTTAGTTATATTTTTTAATATACAAAGAAGATATAATATAATTAATAACATTGTAATGTTCACAACACTTCGTTAATTATTTGTATAAAATTTAATGATAAAATAATATTAAAATTTTTGAAACTTTTAAAATAGAAATAAAATATTTAAAATATTAGAGATCAAATTAAAATTTGATTCAAACATTGAGAATTAAAATAATACTTTATCCTATTTAAATGTCACTTATTTCGCCATATATTCTTATAAAATGCCTTTTTGTTACATTATAAATTAGGGTTTGCTAATAAGGCAAAATTCTATAAAATATGTTCCGAGACGAGTACTTGCTACTACCTGTACCAAATCTATCGGCTTAACTCATCATTGATTTAACCATATTGAACACGTAACTAATAATGGAAATAATTTAAGCTATGATAATTGATAAAGTTTCCCTTTAAAGGCCCAATTGTCCAAAATTATGTTTTTTTCACTCTAAAATATCAACAACGACGTGGCGTGTTAGGAATTTTTGTTTCTTTTTTTTTTTTCTAATGCAATGCCTCAGCTTCTGTTTAACAAAACAAAAAATACGTGGACAGAGCTCTGGAAAATCGCAAGCGTTTTGCAAACGAATATAGAGCGTGAGTGCGCAAAGCAAAGTTGCAGTACTTACCATTAACATTAACATTTTTGTTTTCCTTTGGATTATTTGGATTGAAAAGCACAACACAGTCACGCAGTTCACACAGATTCTGTGATTATCAACTCTCAAATTCATCAAAGCGCGATCGTTTCATTTCTATTCTCACCACCTCCGACATCACATGGCTAACTCTGGTTTGCGCTCTTCTCTCTGACCTTCCCAATTTCCCTGCAAAAAAAATCCAAGCTCACTCTATTTCCTCTTTCTTCTGCTTATTATAATTGTTATGAGTTCTCGATATATAATTTCAATTGAGTTTTCCGTTAGGTTTCTTATAATTATTATTATATTACTATTATTATGGCCTTAGACTTTAGTGAGCGAACCGATCTATGGCGGTTATTTAGTGTGGCAGCTGCTCTGCACAATGAGGTTGATAGGGCTTATCCTGTGGAGGATATGCATCATCCTCCAACTAACTTTAAATTTTCATGTGTGAATTAACACTTATATCTTGAATTTTATATTGTTTTCATGATATAACTTGAACTTAATTGGCTAAGCTCTGTATATGAAACTTCTGTTCTATCTATGAGCTTACTTCTCTTTTGTTATTTTGATCTGGATCGAACATCAGTATCAGTGTGCCGAATCTAAATAGATTATACAATTTCTTTAAAAGTATATTTTTATGTTCCAATTGTCTAACTGTTATGCTCCATCTAGAATCTTCGTTGATGTGAAAAGTAAGAGATCTTTTAAAATGCTTTCTCGAAATTATAGGATTTTTTTTCCTTAAAAAAAAATTGAATAGTACTTTGATCTTGAAGTGACACTGTACCAAGATATTTAAATTTAATTGCACCATCATTTGTTGATGCATCTGGCAGGAAATTCTCAAGAGGCAGTGCCACCAGTTGAAGGTGTTGCTGGAGGCGGTACGGCTTATGGGTGGAATGATGGGGGCACAGCTGGTTTGAGTAATCTCAAGGGAGCAATTGATCCGACCGAAATTCCAACTAAGGATTTGGTGAATGTCTGGTGCATGCCAAGCACAGCAAATGTTGGACCTCAAGATATGCCCAGACATTTAGAGCCTGTTAGTATTCTTATCTTACAGCAGTGGCTTATATATCATAATCATCCTTACTCAATTTCATGGTGTTTTATTTTTAAATTTGGTCCACATAATTATACAAAATTGCATATGTTCTGTATTCATGAGCCTATCATGAGCCTACCATTGTTTGCTTTTTATGCATAGGAATTGCATGAGTGATTTATCATATGCTGTAGTTACCTAGAAACTGAACGTTGCCTTTATACTTGTACTTGCACAGTACATACTTAAATACAGTTGATGAATGCTTCAGCAGTTATATTGAATATGATTAATCAAATCATGATAGTGCTTCAATTTGTTGTAGTTGCTAAACTCACAATTTGCTTGTAGTGTATGATTAGTCAAGTCATGATAACACTCCAATTTTTTTAATTTTAAGATATTATGAATATGGGAGGAATATAACTCCATATTTGCACTGATGGCCTTAACTATTTGAAACTTAAAGTTCTGTAGTCTGTACCTTAGACTGGATGCTGGTGTTTAGGTATATAGAAGTTGCGGATAAAAATTAGCCTAAAGAAAGTATGAAAGTATTGAAAGATGATATTGTGCTTCTGACACTAGTAGTTTTTTTTATTATTTTTATTTTTTTTATACAATCTTGAAGACAAACCTGCTGGCAGCTAGAAATGAAAGGGAGAGTGTTCAGATAGCTATCCGACCAAAGGTTTCGTGGGCTGGTTCTGGTGTTGCAGGGGCTGTGCAGGTTCAATGTAGTGACCTATGCTCCACTTCTGGAGACAGGTTGGAAATCTCTTCCTAACTCATCGAATAAATAATATGACATAGTTTGATATTGTGCTGGTTTTGGTGTGTTGGCAGATTGATTGTTGGGCAGTCAATACAGTTGAGGCGGGTGGTACCCATATTAGGTGTACCAGATGCTCTTGTGCCCCTTGATCTTCCAGTTAGTCAAATAAACCTATTTCCAGGGTATTTGTTTGTGATATTTTCTGTCGAGTTTTTCTCACAGTGGTGGTACTAGATGCTTAATATTTATTACCCTTTTACAATCTGATTTTTGGCATTATTTTGCTTCTGCAGAGAGACTGCTGCACTTTGGATATCTATTGATGTTCCTAGTGCCCAACCTCCTGGACAATATGAAGGAGAGGTTATCATTACTGCTCTAAAGGCAGATGCTGAGTGAGCCTTGTTTCAGTTTCTTCTGATTTTTTTTCCTTTTAGAATCGAAGTTTAATACTGTTTATCAACTTTGTCAACATTAACCATTCTACAGATCTTCTGGTCAAAGTTTAAGCAAGGCTGAGAAACATCAGTTGTATAGGGAGCTTAAGGACTGCCTTGAAATGGTAGATCCCATTGACGGAAAACCATTAGATGAAGTGGTGGGTATTTCCCCCCTACTGCTGTTTTTCATTCTGATACCTTTTTCAAAAAAACAAAAAATTTAAAAATTCTCGGTTTGAGGATATGTGCTTTTCATGACATTTATTATATATGAGCTTTTCATTAGAACATCTGATTTTTTAGGTTGGAAGGATGAAATCTGCAACTACAACTCTAAGAAGGATTCTGTTGTCGCCATCATTTTCTGAATTCACTTCAGATAACGGAGCAGTAGATAAAATGGAGGAGGATGCCATTTCAAGCCTTTCTGTACGGGTGAAGTTGAATCTGACTGTTTGGGAATTTGTACTTCCAGAAACTCCTTCGCTCCCTGCTGTCTTTGGTGTATCCTTTACACATTAAATTTCCAAAATGCAAACCCATTTTGTCATTTTCTAAAACACTTACAGAAGATGGAACTTGTCTCTGTTTTATGAGTAGTGCTTATTTAGCATCCCTTCCATTTACTGATGCGATTCAGGTCTACATCTTTGTGAAATTAAGAAACATTGTTTGTTGCAAAATTTGTCATGTCCTTTATTCTATACTAGATATCGGATACCGTAATTGAGGATCGGTTTGGTGTTCAACATGGGACAGCTGAGTGGTATGAGGAACTGGATCAGCATTTCAAATGGCTTCTTCAATATAGAATTAGCCCTTATTTTTGCAAATGGGCTGATGGTATGCGTGTTTTGACATATACATGTCCATGGCCAGGTATATTTATAAGGCAGTAAGCTTTAAAGAACTGTTCCCAATAGAAGAAATAATAGCATTGCTGAGTCTTACTCTCTTCTTAAATTGTAGCGGATCATCCAAAATCAGATGAATATTTTTCAGACCCACGGTTGGCAGCATACGCTGTGCCTTACAGTAAAGTAATCTCCAGGTACACAGTTTTGAGTTTTCCGTGTTCGTTTCTATCAGATATATTTGCAATTGGAGTTGATTACTAAACCCACATGTTCTTCTGCCTCAGTAACGTTGTAGAGAAGGATTACTTGCAGAAACAGGTTGAGATATTGAGAACGAAGTCTCACTGGAGAAAAGCTTACTTTTACTTGAGAGGCGAAAGACAAATCAATTTTTTCTGAATTCATGCGATATTTGCCTTCTTGTTTTCATGCTGACCTAAAATTTCTAATACCTTCAGTATATCTTCTAGGATCCTAAGTGGTGTAACTACAAACTTGAAGTAGTTTAATTTGATATCTTTCATATTTTTTTACAGCCTCTAAATTTCGAACAATATGATTCTCTTCGCAACATGGCCAGTGCGATTCATGCTTACGCTCCAGATGCTCGTATTTTAACTACTTATTATACTGGTATGTGTTGTTTAGCTTAATAATTAGGGCCTAAATCCCGCAGCCTTGTGCTCAGACTCGCTTCAGTTTCTTCTCTCTGTTGTCTTTTGGGTTGCATTTCAACTCAGCAATGGATTTAATTTATAACTTTATTTGATAATTGTACTTTTTGTAGTGGCTGCAAATATTTCGGTCAATTGCTTGTGAACAGCTTAAATTAGTTAAATTGTTAGCTGTAACCGGTATCATCCTGGTGTTCTTTCATTAATAATTGAGGTCAATAAGAATAGTTTTGCTGTATAGTTAAGTCTGCAGTCTGGTTCTAGCTGCATAGATCCCATCTTTGGTCTTGTATATTATTATATGAGAAACTGCCTTTTATCTTTCTTAACAAACTAAGCATTCAAATAACAGTTTAGCAGAACAGTATATATTGCTTTCTGGCACATCTTTGGCATCTATTGATGATTGCCTTTGCTGTCTATTTGAGAATTATGGGAAGTGCTTCTACTCCTCTTGCACCTACCCCATTTGAGGCTTTTGTCAAAGTTCCTAGTTTCCTGCGTCCTCATACTCAAATTTATTGTACAAGGTAACCCCTGTTTAGACATCTTGATCTGATACGTACTTTTTAGAACTTTAATGTATTTTTTTTCTTAAAAAAAAGGGCAGCTTGGTGCACAAGCATCCCGCATTAACTCAGGGTTCGGGGAAGGACCGACCCAAAGGGTGTAATAAAAATTTTAATACTTTAATCTGATTATTATTTAGGTTACTGAACTTTGTAATTTTGGATACTTAATATTCTTAATTTTGTGCATGTGGAGTAAATTACTTTTCCAATGGTTGAAACAAAAAGGTAGGAGGGAAATCAGAAAAATCAAAAGTCCCTTATTACTAGGCTAAAAATTTGAATGTGTCTTTGCAGTGAATGGGTCCTGGGCAATCGTGAGGACCTAGTGAAGGATATTATTGCTGAACTACAGCCAGAGAATGGTGAGGTAATATTATATTTTTGTTGTTCTTGTTGTTCCCCCCGTCTTCCCTTTAGTCATAGATATTTAATTTCTTCACGATGTTATCCATTTTTCTGAAACTAAATTTGTCCAATTCTCAAGCTAAGCATCTTAACCTGAATCCTGCTAGAGTTGAATTGGAGAATTCCATGTTTGATGCATAGTAGATTACATGTTGCTGTTGTGCTTGTTCTTTATATATGTACTCTCATTTTCTTATTAGAAGGTGGCGGTTTCTTTACAGGAATGGTGGACATATGTCTGCATGGGGCCATCAGATCCTCATCCAAATTGGCACCTTGGGATGCGTGGTACTCAACACCGTGCTGTCATGTGGCGTGTGTGGAAGGAGGGTGGCACCGGGTTTTTATACTGGGGTGCCAACTGCTATGAGAAGGCAACTGCAGCCAGTGCAGAGGTATCTTAATAGTCTCTTTGTGCTGAATTTGGAAAATAATGGAGCTATTAGTACTAGTTAATACTGTATTGTTATTTCCTACCAACCGGTCTTATGGAAACAGATAAGATTCAGGCATGGCCTTCCTCCTGGGGATGGAGTTTTATACTACCCTGGTGAGGTTTTCTCAAAATCTCATCAACCAGTGGCTTCTCTTAGGCTAGAGCGCCTGCTTAGTGGCTTGCAGGTAAAGTGCTAACATTTTTTTCGTACTGTAAATTTATTCTCAACTCATGCATTTATCTGAAATACTTCTGCCCTTTCGGTTTTTAACTGATTTCCATGAATGAATGAGTATTTTCATGGTTTGTCCATCCATGAAAGGAATTGATTTTCATTTTCATTCTAATCTTTATGCCTCCTTTTAGGACTTTGAATACCTGAAACTATATGCTTCGAAGTATGGTCGAGAAGAAAGTATTTCGCTCTTGGAGAGGACAGGAGTGTACTTTGGTCCTGAGCGTTACACGGTTGAGCACATGCCGGTAGATGTAATGAGAGGACAAATTTTTAATGCTTGCCGTTCATAAATTATGTTATGATGGTCGGATGGTGTATGGTTCCAGTCCAACGCTGAAAATTTCAAGGCGTATCTAGCTTTTGAAGATTCTCACTTGGCATGGTGCTGCAATGTCATCTCAATATACTGTGGATATATTTTCTACATTGTAATTCCTTTTCCTTAATAGACCGCATAATTGGAACTTTGTTCAGTCGGATTGTGATTCTGATATAAATTTGAGAATGGAACGTAGTTATGATAGAGAGATCTTTTGTTCCTTGCTGAAATGTGCTCCATTGGTTCGACAGTACATGTTACAAATGCTAGCAGTTTAGACAGATTTACTAACAGTTAGGCCCATTTATATTCTCACAAGTTACCGTCATGTTACAAACTTATAATGGGAGGATGAGTACCATGCCATATTGTACCCTTTTGTTGTTGACGGTGCGGAAATTTGACATAAGATGTTAGATAATTTCAGAGCGGAGAATAAGAATACCAGGGACTAGTATTTTCAAACGAAAAAATTGGAAAAAATGACTAAATTTTCAAAGTGGTCACTGAGAATCACGTCATATATCGATTTGGTTCTTGATGTTTCTATTCCACTATTATTGTTTACGAGATTGATCTCTTGGCACTATAGTGGTTTTTCGATTTTCTTTTTGACAACGACTCTGCAAACGAAGTGATGAATTGGTACTCCCGATGCCATGATACTAGAGAAACATTGTTTGCTTTTGACGTCTAATGAAAGCAGATACCAAGTCGTTTTGATATATGCTGGTATCTAAAATAATATTCATATGTATTCAAATGACGTTGCATCTGTTTTTATTAGGCATCAAAGGTAAATGCCATCGTTTCACTAGTGTCTAGCGCGATATTAGAGTGTTTTGCAAGAGGGGCCAAGGGACTACTATGCTGTCTGGAAATTAAACCAAATTGGGATATGGTATTGGTGTGGATCTCATGGACCACTCTGAGGATGTCGAAGATTAGTGTTAGTTTAAATTTAAAACATATATAAAAGGAAAATATTGGTAACTTAGCATTTGCATTTT
The DNA here is from genome assembly GCF_000817695.3 of Arachis duranensis. Classification (NCBI taxonomy): domain Eukaryota; kingdom Viridiplantae; phylum Streptophyta; class Magnoliopsida; order Fabales; family Fabaceae; genus Arachis; species Arachis duranensis. The sequence goes on along the minus strand of NC_029779.3, from coordinate 390,009 downwards.
GAAATTATGGAATAATAAACATGGATCTAAAAATTTGTTAAAGAAGAGACTGTAAATTAAAATTTTGTACAATCAAATAATATATTGATAATATATAATCATGATAATATATTTGATAATATTAATCAACACTTGTCAAATAGATAAGTTATCTTAGTCGTCCTTATAATTTTTTTTTTTCATTTTAGATCCGATAAGCAAATATAAAAATAATCTATTTTTTATTTTTTTTTGTTCAATTAATTTGTTTTGCTAAGTATTAATGTGACAGTAAATTATATTTTTATGCTTTATATCATAAAATATATGGCACACAATAATATAAATAAGATGTTCAAATTATATGTATTAAAAATATATTTGTGAATACAAATTATAAAATATACTCATTTTAATAAATTTATTTAATATATTATAATTTTAATATCATGAGAGACATAAATAAATTTTAAAATTATTTATTTTCATCATTTCGTGTACTATTATATATATAGCTTTATTAACATCCAATTAAATATTGATATTATTATAAATATTTAACTATTTTAATATAATAATAGATGTAAAAATTAAGTGAAAAGAAAGTAAAAAAAGAGAAGAAACAACCAAATAAAATAAAAGCAATGTTATTATAAATATTAAAGTACATTTTATATGATAATAAGTGCAAAAATTAATTGGACAAATAAAGAAAATGTAAGAGGAAAAGAAAGGAACATCTAAACCAAATATAAAACAAATAATGCATATGCATGAGTGGTGATTTAAAATCTAAGTACATAGATATAATAATCCTCTTTATTATTATTGCATTAAAAGCATTATTTTCACTTGTTAATATTATAATATAATAGAAGGCCTAAATTTTGGATTTGGATCCTCTAAATTTTGAATTTCACTTTAGAATGTAAAATGTAATCTCTCACCATTTATTTCATAAGTAAGACCAAAAAAAATATGAGAAAAAAACTATTCAAGGATAAGAGATCATATTTTACCCTCTAAAATAAAATATCAAAATTCTTAAATTTTTATGGGTTGCAACGCCACTAAACGCCCCCACTTAGATCAGTCCCTCCTTAGAGTATCTATTAATATATAATAGGAGAGTAATAGAGGGTTAGTTGCTCAACAAGTGTACACTCTATTTACTTGACAAGTGTCTAATCTATTTGTACAACAAGTAGCAAAAAAAATTAGACAAAATAAATATACAAGCAGAAGTGGTTTTGGGCGGGTCTTTTCCCAAAAAGAATCAGAATTTGAACACAAGCTCTAAGCGTTTGAAATCAATAATCAATAATTGAGTGAACAAATTTTGAAATCTCTATATCTATCTCTCTTCTTTCTTTCTCTCTCTCTCCCTCTCTCCATCTGATTATTCAAAATACAGAGATATTATCGCAGACAAAAAAGAAAGAGCTTGCAGTGATGGAATTAGTAGCTGGAAGAGAAGATAGAGAATGGTGGTGGTGATCGGTGCTGCGGTTGGGAGAGCATTTGCCAAAGAAAAGATGAGATGACGGCAGAGGCTCCGGATCTGTTTCCAGCGAGCAGTAGAGATGAAGAACAATTAGTCAGAGGTTACGGTGGTTGTTGATGCAGCATTGAGTAGAAAGAACAGTGGCTGCGGTGAGTGGTGTTGCAGTCGTCAGTGAAGAAGGAGCAGCTGGCAGCAAGTTGACGATACCGATACAGAGAATGAAGAGCTTTGAGATCCTACCGTCGGTGGTGTTACAGAGGTAATTTCTTAATAAAAAGCAGAAATTTATTTTATGAGTTTTTTTTTTAAATGACAAAAGATTATTTATTTATATTTAATCTGCGTCTGTTTTGGCTGAAGGTTGAGGTTTGACTAGGTTTAGTTGGCAAAGGAGCTAATGGTGGTGTTCCGAGGGTTACCTGAAACTGGAGGTCGATCTCGGATGAGATCTTCTGTACTAGTCGGTGTTAACGTGTTCGGCTGGTGGGAGACGGCCGGGGTTGTTGTGTCCGACTTGTTGGACTTGGTCGACTTGTTGGACTTGGTAGTGGTGCTGATCCTTCGTCCCCGGAGGGTCGGGGGTACCTGCAAGGGACTCCGATGCTTAAGTTAGCAAGGGTATTAAGCAGGTATTGAGTAGAATCAGAGTATGAGTTATACCTGGGTGCTCGAGTGTATTTATAATGGTGAGATGTGGCCTCCTGTGGATAAGATAAGTTAGTTTATCTTATCTTATCTTTATCTTATCTTTAAGTGAGGTCATCTTTAAGGGAACCGCCTTTATCTCTATGGGCTTGGGCTGCCCTTGGATTTGGGACGTGTTCCTCTATTTGGGCCCTTTGTTTGGGCTTTCCTATGACTTGGCCGAGCACTTTGAGAAGAGGTCGGGTTGTCCTGACCTGAAGAGGTCGGTCGCTTTGTCTGTAGAACATCCCGGGTCGGACAGCTCGACCCAGGGTATGAACAGTGCCCCTGCTTGAGCTCAGTCTTCTTTTTTTGAGGCCGAGTCTTTTACTTCGGTCCTTCTTTGGTGAAGCCGAACTCAAGCATTTTGTCGATTCCTTTGTATCAGCTTTTGAATGTAGATCGTTTCCTCTAAAAGACGCGCGCTTTTATACCGGCGCTTTTTTGGGAACGTGCGAGGGTTTAATGCTTTTAATTTTGAGCATTGATTGCCCCGTTTCCTTTAGGCTTTTTGCTTTGGATTTTGAAAACCTAGAAACGGTTTCTCTCCTTCTGCCTTTTCGTAACTTCTTCGCATTTCTTCCTTCATTCTCTCGCTTTCAACTTTTCTTTATTTGTTTGATTTTTCTGAAGCCTCTGCCTGGAGTTAAACAAGTTCCGCGTTTCAGTTCCAACGACGCTGCTTTTGCTCGTGTCTTCTCTTTTGCTTTTGAGAGAGCGATTCCAAATTTCGCCTTCCTTCTTCAACTTCCTTGAAGCCCGCTGCTTTTTTCAGGTTGGTACTAACTTTTTTCACGGCCTTACTTTTAATTTTTTGTTGAAACTTTGATCTCGCATGTTTGAAAGTTTGAACCTTTTCGTGATCTTGCGTTTTGTTTGTCGCTGTAAATGTGTTTTCCTTGGCTTTCTTCTTTGCGATTTTTCTTGGAATTTTCTGTTGAGGTTTTCTGGGGTTTTACTGTTGCTTTTCTGGTTGCTTTTGATACTGGTTAGGAAATCTACATCCGTTTCTTACCTTTTTTGGAGATTGCTGATCTTTTGAAAAAAGGTTGCATCTTTAATGGTCCCGTGCTTTGTTGTTTTGGGAATGTTTTTGTTTGGTAGGCTTTGAAATGATTTGCTGTGTTTTTCTTTGATGAAAAGCGCTTTGTTGTTTTGATTCCTTTTTTGAGAAATGCTTGGGATGTGATCTGTAGAGTATTTCTGGAAACCTTGCTTTATTGCTGCCTCCAAAGGATGCCCCAGGACTTTGGTTTGAGTCTTGGGATTTTCCTTTTCGTGGTTTCATCGTCTGAGAAGTATTGATTGAGTTGTTTTTCTCCCTATCCGAGATGTTTGTAGTAACCCCTATCTTTTTTCTTACTTGTAGGATTTAGTTGGCCTCATGTCTTCTCGCAATAACATTGTAGAGATGTCTTCCAGATTTTCTGAGGGGATGTCCGATTGGCTGGACTCCCTTGTTTTGTTGTGTGTTTCCGTTGTGGATGCTGAATTTTGCATAGAGCTGAGGAAGCGTCATAGGATTTGTGGGGACAATGCTCGCGAGGGGGATTACGAGCTTGTTGCTCCTGATTATGATGAGAGGGTTTGCTTTCCGACTTCCATCGAGAGGGAGCGTCCTTTCTTTTATGCCTATGAATACTTTTTCAGTCAATTGAATGTTACTTTTCCTTTTACTGCTTTTGAAACCGACCTGTTGTGGTCGTGTAATATTGCTCCATCCCAGCTTCACCCCAATTTCTGGGGTTTTATTAAAATTTTTCAACTTCTCTGCCATGAACTAGATGTAACACCTTCCCAGACTCTGTTTCTTTACTTGTTTGTTTCTGCCAAGCCTGGCGGTTCTTCAAAAAAGAAAGCTTCTTGGGTTTCTTTCCGGTCCGCCCAGGGCCATAAAGTGTTTGCGATGTATGATGAGTCCTTTAAGGACTTCAAGAATTATTTCTTTAAAGTTTGAGCTGTTGAGGGGCCCGCCCCTTTTTTCTTGATGAAAATGATGAGCCTTCTTTCCCTCTAGAGTGGCAGAAGGATGTAAGAGTATCTCGCTATACTTGGGAGATGCTTGATGATGTCGAACGTGCTTTTGTAGTTGTTCTTGAGGATCTCTGGGCGAAACCACCTTATCTTGATACAAAAAGATTTCTGACTAATCCGTCCTTGGTTCGGACTGCTTTGGGTATTCGTTTATCTATTTGTCTGACTTGTTTCTATACTTATTTCCTCTTTCTTTCTCTTTTGTAACTCTTTGTCGTGGCTGTTTTTGTGTTTGTAGAGATGTCGAGGAATAATGACTCTATGAAGGCCTTCAAGAAGGTGAAGAAGGCGACTGCTACTTTAAACATTTCGACCAAAGCGGTCGGAGAGGGATCTTCCCAGGCTCCAGTTAAACCTCCTGTACCTAGCTCTCCCGGGCCGAGAAAAGCAATTCCTATTCCTCGGGTTTGTCTGGTCGATCCTCCACAGTCTTCTGCTGCAGCTCCCGGTGCCCCTCCTAATAAGAAGCAAAAAACATCCGAGCCCTTCAACCTAGATGCCCCAGATTTTGATGCTATCGAATTTGTTGACCAGCAAATTGCCCCCTATGGTGGGCTTTCCATGGACGATGTTTCTCTTCTTCAGAATCTGGATTTTATCACCAAAAGTAGTGTGAAGATGGCTCATATGGGTGCGGCTATATTCCAGACAGTTCAGGGGATTCGGATTCATGCCACAAAGTCCTTCATGGAAGAGGCCAAGTCGGAATTTGATCGGATCAAGGGTCTGAAGGAGGAGTTGGAGGTGAAGTTGGCAAAGGTGGAGAAGGAGTTGGAGGGTGAGAAGGCCAATTCTATTGCCTTGGCTGCATCTTTGAAGCTAGCCGAGGACATGGCATTGAAACATAAGGATAGTTATGTCTCGGCTTATAGGGAATTGATGCATCTTCGGGAGGATTTGGAAACTGCTCGGGTTAATTATGGTGAGCTTCAGGGTCACCTTGTGGGTAGCGTAACTGCTGCCTCCGAGAACCTGATGGAGCAGTTCCGGGTTGTTGCTCCTGATGCCGACTTGACCCTCATCAGCCTGGACAATATCGTGAGGGATGGTAAGATTGTCCCTGATGACCAGGATGATGATGAGGCTGATCCTCCCCCAGTGCCTTCTCTTAAGGTGTCGACCTCCTCTGTTCCTCCCGTTACATCTGATCCGGATTGCCAGATTCTGAACCGGGATGACGGAACCGTAGATGCTGTGCCCCTTCAAACTCGTCCTCCTTCCCCTTGTCCTGACACTGCCAAGAAGGCTCCTGATGTTTACTGATCTCTTTCTGGATGTATAGTTGGCCCGGCTTGTAGGCTTTTTAAAACTTTTTATTGACATTTCCTAGTTGCTTGTTTAGCAACTTTTTATTTTGAAAAACAAAAGGTAGCTCGCTTTCCCTTCACGGTAGGTTTTGGTGGCCTTCCGGGCCTTATAATTTTTGCGGAGTAACAGAGGTAGTTTTTAGACTTGGTATCTTTTCAGTTTTCTACTGATGTTTGAAATCTTGTATCTCGTCCTCTTCGGATTACTTTGTTTTATTGTTTGTAGCTTGGATCCTTTGAGGTTTGTGACTTATGGGTCCAACTTGTTTCTTGGTGGTTCTTTTGCGCTGGTCCTCCTTTAAGTTATTTCTGTAATCCTCTTTTTTGGACCTTTGTCAGGTCTCTTCCAGAGATTACTTTGATAACTTTTTAGTGGCGGGAGTCCGATTTGGTTATGTCGGTCTCCTTTAAGTTATTTCTGTAATCCTCTTTTTTGGACCTTTGTCAGGTCTCTTCCAGGGATTACTTTGATAACTTTTTTAGTGATAGGAGTCTGACTTGGTTATGTCGGTCTCCTTTAAGTTATTTTTCGTAGTCCTCTTTCTTGGATCTTTGTCAGATCTCTTTCAGGGACTACTTTGTATAACTTTTTTAGTGATAGGAGTCCGACTTGGTTATGTCGATCTCCTTTAAGTTATTTTTTGTAGTCCTCTTTCTTGGATCTTTGTCAGATCTCTTTCAGGGACTACTTGTATAACTTTTCATTTTGGGCAGACTTTATTATGTCAGGCCCTTCTAAGTTAAAGTAATCCTCTTTAATAGGGTTGGCCAGACCTCTTTCCAGGGTTTACTTATAACTTGGGTTGACTTGGTTCGATTTCTTAACGTTCGACTAGTCCTTAAAGTTATTATTTTAGCGATCCGTAAGACCTCGTCAGGTTCTTTTTTAGATCACTTTCGATAACTTCTTACATTATTCTGTGTTCATCTTTGCCGATTTGTAGAAAGTGACTGTCACCTCTAAATCGTCCTTTGGGTGAATCGCGTTTTCACCTTTATCGGACGGTTGTCTTTATCGTGATCGTGCAGTGAATTTGTTTTTCACTTTCTGCCGATCTGTTGCTTTATAATCGGACGATGAATGCTTCAGATTAATGCGTCTTGAGATCTTTGTAGAATATTTAAAATATATTTTATTTAAAGGAAAATGCGAATATATACATGTGGGAATTTTCTGGTCTGGGTCTCGACCTGATACCTCATTAAAAAACCTTTTCACGAAAAAGAGCGCATCCATTTAGTGAGACCCTTTACCTTTTCTAACTGTAGTACCTTCGTAGGTTGCAGGCGTGCCACGATCGGGGAAACTCTCGTCCATCAAACTCAGACAATCTGTAGTAGCCCTTCCCAAGTACTTCTATGACTCGGTAGGGTTCTTTCCAGTTTGCTGCCAGCTTCCCTTCTCCGGGTCGAGTTGTTCCAATATCATTCCGGATTAGGATGAGATCATTCTCTGCGAAACTTCTCGGCACTACCTTTTGATTATATCTGGAAGCCATTCGGCGCTTTAGAGCTTCTTCCCTGATCCGAGCTCTTTCTTGGATTTCGGGTAACAAGTCGAGTTCTTCTCTCTGAAGTTGGGAGTTTGCTCGTTCATTGTAGTGGATTACTCGGGGGGATCCTTCCTCGATTTCTATTGGAATCATTGCCTCCACTCCGTATGTTAGTCGGAATGGTGATTCGTTTGTAGTAGAATGAGGGATTGTTCGATACGCCCATAGGACTTGTGGGAGTTCCTCGGCCCAAGCTCCATTTGCTTCTTGTAGCCTCCGCTTTAGTCCGGCCAATATGACTTTGTTGGCCGCTTCGGCTTGTCCGTTGGCTTGGGGGTGTTCAACAGAGGTGAACTGATGCTTTATATTCAAGTCGGCCACCAGTTTTCTGAAGCCTGCATCTGTAAATTGGGTACCGTTGTCCGTGGTGATGGAGTATGGTACTCTGAACCTTGTAATAATGTTCCTATATAGGAATTTTCGACTTCTTTGAGCGGTGGCATTGGCTAGGGGTTCTGCCTCGATCCATTTTAATAGTCTACTCCTACTATGAGGAATTTTACTTGTCCCGATCCCTGTGGGAAGGGTCCGAGAAGGTCGAGTCCCCATTTTGCAAATGGCCAGGATGAGGTCACGCTGATGAGCTTTTCTGGTGGGGCAATGTGAAAGTTGGCATGCTTCTGGCATGGTGGGCATGTCCTCACAAATTCTGTAGCCTCCTTTTGTAGAGTTGGCCAATAGAATCCCGCCCGGAGTACCTTTTTGGTGAGAGCTCGCGCTCCGAGATGATTACCACAAATGCCGCTGTGTACTTCCTCCAAGACTTTCTTTGTGTTAGAAGTCGGTACGCATTTTAGTAAATGTGTTGATATCCCTCTTTTGTATAGTGTGTTATTTATGATAGTGTAGTACTGTGCCTCCCTTTTCAGCCTCTTTGCCTCCTTTTCATCTGCAGGGAGTGTTTCTGTTTTGAGGTAGTTTATTATGGGGGTCATCCATCCTTGATCCTGACCTATTATGGCTAGGACTTTTCCTTCTTCCGTTATTGACAGGTTCTGTAGTATCTCCTGGATGAGGCCTCTGTTGTTGCCCCATGGTTTGGTGCTAGCTAATTTTGAAAGGGCGTCAGCTCGGACATTTTGCTCACGGGGTATGTGGTAGATCCTATATTCCCCGAGTTGTCCGAGTTGTTCTTTGGTTTTATCTAAATATTTTTTCATGGTCGGATCTTTGGTTTGGTAGCTTCCTGTTATTTGTGAGGTGATGACTTGTGAGTCACTGTAGATGTTGAGTTTCCAAGTTCCAACCTCCCTACCCAGCTTCAAACCAGCTAATAGTGCTTCGTATTCTGCTTGGTTGTTTGAGGCCGGGAATCCGAATTTAAGGGAGAGCTCAAGTTGAGTTCCTTGGTTGCTTTCGATTATCACACCCGCACCGCTTTCTGTTTTATTCGAGGATCCGTCTACGTATATGTTCCACTCTATGGGGATTTTCGGGATGTCTGTAAATTCTGCGATGAAGTCGGCCAGGTGTTGTGATTTGATAGCTGTACGCGCCTCGTATTGGAGGTCGAACTCGGACAACTCGATTGCCCATTGTAGGATTCTTCCTGCTAGATCTGTTTTCTGTAATATCCCTTTTATGGGTTGGTTGGTTCGAACTTTAATGGTATGCGCTTGAAAGTATGGGCGAAGTCGCCGGGATGTGAGGATCAGAGCGTAGGCAAACTTTTCTATTTTCTGGTAGTTCAGCTTGGATCCCTGTAGTGCTTTGCTAATGAAGTAGACGGGTTGTTGCCCATGTTCGTCTTCTCTGACTAGTGCTGAGGCTATTGCCCGGCTCCCTACTGCGAGATATAATATGAGTGGTTCTCCTTCTTGTGGCCGAGATAGGATAGGTGGCCGTCCTAAGAACTCCTTGAAGTCTAGGAAGGCTTGCTCACATTCTGTCGTCCATTTGAACTGTTTTCCCTTTCTTAAAGTAGCATAGAAGGGAAGAGATCTTATCGCAGCTCCTGCTAAGAATCAGGATAGGGCGGCCAACCTCCCGTTGAGTTGTTGTACTTCTTTGACACAGGTTGGGCTCTTCATGTTGAGTATGGCTTGACATTTGTCTGGATTTGCTTCAATTCCTCTTTGTGTGAGCATGAAGCCTAAGAATTTTCCTGCTTCTACTGCGAAGGTGCATTTTGCGGGATTGAGCCGCATGTTGTGTTTCCTGATAGTGTAGAACACTTGAGTCAGGTCGGATAATAATGTATCTTCGCTTTGTGTCTTTATCAACATGTCGTCTACATAAACTTCCATGATTTTTCCGATGTGATCTGAGAAAACTTTATTCATTAGCCTTTGATAAGTAGCTCCTGCATTCTTGAGACCAAAAGGCCTCACGATGTAACAGTAGTTTGCTTTTGGTGTTAGGAACGAGGTCTTTTCTTAATCTGGTGGATACATGGGGATTTGGTTGTACCCCGAATATGCGTCCATGAACCAGAGATACTTATATCCTGATGAAGCATCTACTAGAGCATCGATGCTTGGAAGTGGGTAAGGATCTTTTGGGCAGGCTTTGTTGAGGTCGGTGTAGTCGGTGCACATTCGCCACTTCCCATTTGACTTTTTCACCAAGACGACGTTTGCTAGCCATAGTGGGTATTTAACTTCCCTTATGAACCCGGCCTCTAGTAGCGCTTGTAGTTGTTCTTCTACAGCTTGAGATCGTTCTGGTCCGAGTTTTCTTCGTCTTTGTTGTACCGGCCGGAATCCCGGGTAGACTGCCAATTTATGGCTCATTAGTTTGGGATCAATGCCCGGCATGTCGGCAGCTTTCCATGTAAAGAGATCAACATTATCTCGTAGGAACCGGTTTAGTGATTCCTTTGTGTCTCCTTTCAGGATCGTGCCAATATTAGTTGTTTTATCCGAGGTGTCTCCGATCTGGACTCTTTCTACTTCTCCTTCGGGTCGTGGTCGGAATTCTTCTCGCCTCTGAACTCCACCGAGCTCGATTGTGTGGAATTTTCCTCCTTCGCCTCGGAGGTTTAGACTTTCGTTATAACAGCGACGTGCCATCTTTTGATCTGCCTTTATTGTAGCTATCCCTTCCGTGGTTGGAAATTTCATACATAGATGTGGAGTTGAAACTATTGCGCCGAGTTGATTTAACGTTGTCCGACCTATTAAGGCATTGTAGGTTGAGCTTACGTCGACCACGATGTAGTCTATCTTGAGTGTTCTGGATTGGTTCCCCTTTTCGAAGGTTGTATGCAGCGATACGTATCCCAGCAGTTGAACTGGGGCATCTCCTAGTCCAAACAGGCTGTTCGGGTACGCTCTTGGCTCTTTTTCTTCTAGGCCGAGTTTGTCGAAGGCATTTTTGAATAAGATGTCAGTAGAGCTTTCTTGGTCAATTAGTGTACGGTGAAGGTTGGCGTTTGCCAGTATGATTGTAATGACCATGGGGTCATCGTGTCCCGAGATGATTCCGGATGCGTCTTCCTTGGTAAACGTGATTGCTGGGATGTCTGGGGCTTCCTTTTTTCCTTCGACGTGGTACACCTCTTTGAGGTGTCGCTTGCGGGATGATTTGGAGATTCCTCCTTCAGCAAATCCACCGTGTATTACGTGAATATGTCTTTCCGGTGTGCGAGGTGATCATTCAGATCGTCCGACATCCTCATCCCTTCTTCTTTTTCTTGGTTCGTCATCCCGATTGGCCAAAAACTGATCTAGCTTTCCTTCTCTTACTAGTTTTTCTATGACGTTTTTCAAGTCGAAGCATTCGTTGGTGGAATGCCCTCGAAGTCGGTGATATTCACAGTATTCATTCCAATTTCCTCCTCCTCTTTTGCCTTTAAGTGGCCGAGCTGGAGGGATTTTCTCTGTATGGCAGACTTCTTTGTAAACATCTACCAAGGATACCCTAAGGGGAGTATAGTTATGATATTTTTTGATTTTCTCTCCGGAGCGATCTTCCTTTTTCTTGGATTCTTTATCTCGGTAGGCAGAACCGATCCTTGAGGCTTCGCCAAGTCGAGAATTTCCTCCATGTTGATGTATTTCTGCGCCCGTTCTTATACTTCGTCTAAGGATGTCGGGTATCTCTTTAATATAGATTGGCTAAATGGTCCTTCTCACAGGCCATTTATGAGGCCCATAATGGTAGCTTCTGTTGGTAGACTTTGTATGTCCATGCATGTTTTGTTGAATCTTTCCATGTAGTTGCGAAAGTTCTCCCGATCTCCTTGCTTGATCCCTCGTAGGCTAGGTGCGTGTTTGGCCTTGTCCTTTTGTATGGAGAATCGGGCCAAGAACTTTTTGGCCAGGTCGTCGAAACTCGAGATGGATTTTGGAGGTAGGTTGTCAAACCATTTAATGGTTGTCTTGGTGAGAGTTGTTGGAAAGGCTTTGCAGCGAACTGCATCTGAGGCATCAGTGAGGTACATTCTACTTCTGAAGTTGCTGAGATGATGGTTGGGGTCCGAGGTGCTGTCATATAGAGTCATATCCGAAAGTTTGAAATCTTTTGGAATTTTGGTCTTCATAATTTCTCTGGTGAATGGATCTTGATCTTTCTGAGAGCTATCCTCTGTGGATGGTCGAGTAGCTTTAGTTTTGAGATCAGCTTCGAGTTTTATAAGCTTATCTTCTAATTCTCGGCGCCACTTTATCTCCCGGCATAGATCTTCTTCTTTTTCACGTCGATGTTGGGCTTCTTTCTCAAGTTGCTCCAATCGATTTTGAAGTGCTTCTATTACTCCTGGATTTGACGAATTTTCGTCTCCGTTGGTTTCTGAAGTATCTTTGAGTATTGTGTCCGCGTTTTTATGCGGCATTCTGTCTTCCAAACCTGAATCGTGGTCGTTGTCATGGTCATCCGCCATGTTAATGGGATGACTTCCAGGTTCCCCGGCAATGGAACCAATGTTCCGAGGGTTACCTGAAACTGGAGGTCGATCTCGGATGAGATCTTCTGTACTGGTCGGTGTTAACGTGTCCGGCTGGTGGGAGACGGCCGGGGCTGTTGTGTCCGACTTGTTGGACTTGGTGGTGATGCTGATCCTTCGTCCCCGGAGAGTGGGGGGTACCTGCAAGGGACTCCGATGCTTAAGTTAGCAAGGGTATTAAGCAGGTATTGAGTAGAATCAGAGTATGAGTTATACCTGGGTGCTCGAGTGTATTTATAATGGTGAGATGTGGCCTCCTGTGGATAAGATAAGTTAGTTTATCTTATCTTATCTTTATCTTATCTTTAAGTGAGGTCATCTTTAAGGGAACCGCCTTTATCTCTATGGGCTTGGGCTACCCTTGGATCTGGGACGTGTTCCTCTATTTGGGCCCTTTGTTTGGGCTTTCCTATGACTTGGCCGAGCTCTTTGAGAAGAGGTCGGGTTGTCCTGACCTGAAGAGGTCGGTCGCTTTGTCTGTAGAACATCCCGGGTCGGACAGCTCGACCCAGGGTATGAACAGGTGGTATGGCTGATTTGCAGTAATTACGATGACACTCCTTCCAGCAGCTTCGAATTATCTTCAACTAGTGTGTATAAGGTATCTATTTAATAAGGTATCTGCTTTTTTTTTTTGCTAGGATTTTATTACTGCTTTCTAATTGCAAATCATGTTTATGTTTTGCCCATGTGAAGAGAAAGAAACTCATGCTTTTGAAATTAATCTTTTTCGGGTAACTTAGTTACAAGCTTTTGAAAGAGAGTGTCTAATTTTCACTGTGAAGCAAATCCCTTTGTTTTCAATTTTGCATCATGATACCTAGACTCATAACACAAATTTGAATCAGAGTTATGTTATTTCTCATGAAAAAATGATGCTGGATTTGGTAATTTAGGTTCCAAATGAATAGATGAGTTAATTGATTAAAATTCAAGGGATAAATTTTTACTATATATACAGTAATTAGAAGCAGTAGATAATATTAGCAGCATATTTTTTATAACTAGGTTCTTTCTTCTCTATGATGTAGATCTGATATTGTTCTCTATGCTGTATTGCGTGAGTTTCTATTTGGAATTCGCCAATAAATAATGTGATGTCAAAATGTTTTTAATTTGCAAGAAAATTAAGATTTTATCTGTTGGAAATCAAAATAGTGATTGCAATTGCATTAAAGCAACGATGCTTTCCAAATGCATTAAATTATCCCGTGTTGGAGGAGTATGATTTCAGAAACGATATAGTGAGTTTACATAATTTTTCTTCCGAAAAAACCTTTAGGGTTATAATTATGTTTACTAATAGTACATCTTGCTAATTTGGAGTTATGAGCTTTGAATTGGTTATCTCACATGCATTTAGTTGTATTCTGTTAATGCTTCAGATAGACCCTGACCTTGACATGAAACTAAAGCATCAGGCACAACCACGACCTTATTAAGAGAAGAGCCTTAGCAAAATATTTGGAAATAGTAATGTTGATATCTTAAACAAAGACTTTATCTCTTGCAATTTACTAAATTAAGAGCACACGTCAACTTTTGTTTTTGAATTGATTGAATTTATTTATTTATTCATTTATTTTGTTTTAATTTGGTCTTAAACTTGGGTTTACAACACAATTTTCAAGTTTATCAAGATTATAATTTTTAGCTTCATCATTAAACCATAACATATAGTTTTTAAAATTAAACGCATGTAACTCTTATATTCTATGCATTATTATACGTCATCAAGGTGCTATAGCAATTAACTCCTTGAGTTGATTTATCAGGTTGGAATATGTGGCGAGCATCGTGGGAGCCATCTTTTGTTGCATTCTTTGCTCAAATTGGTCTTGACTATGTCTCATACTCTCCTTTTATGTTAGATTTTTAGTTTAAATATAAATTAGAGTTTTAAATGTTCAACTTTTAAACTCAAATTTCAAGACTCTTGCAGGGTTCTAATTGAAAGGCTTGCATACACCGCAAGTTGTAGTTTAAGAATTTTGGCCATCTGGTGTAAAAGGGTTGAATGACTAGCTTCCGGTTCTTTCGCTGCTCTGTTGTTACAACTCCTTTCAGTCCTTAACTACTTTGTTACATTCTAGCTTTCAGTCCTTTCTGTTTTATGTGAGCATTTGTTGTGAAGCTTCTATTCACTATGTTTTTTGTATTTTTTTTAAGTGCTTCTATTACTTTATGGTTGTTGTTACAAATTGATGCCGAAAGCTTGCATAGAATTTGGCCTAATTTTACTATATTCAAGTATTGTTAGTTAGGTTGGATGGTGTGGAATTTATAACCCACAAACTAACCGGCAAGTGCATCGGGTCGTAACAAGTAATACCTCAGGTGAGTGAGGGTCGATTCCACGAGGATTGATGGATCAAGTAACAATAATTGAGTGATTAGCTTAGTCAGACAAATAGAAAATGGTTTTGAAGATTCAAAAGCATTAACAATAAATTCAGAATATTAGAAAGACAGGCAAGTAAATAAGTTGGGAAAAACAATATGAAGAAGGCAGTTAAGGCTTCAGAGTTATCTATTTTCTGGATTGACTTTTCTTATTAATTTATTTTAATCATGCAAGATTTAATTCATGGCAAACTATATGGGACTAGACCCTAATTTCTTAGACCTTTCTCGTCTCCTCTAACTTTCATTAACCGCCAATTCCTTGGTCAATTTATTCCAATTAGGGGGTGAAGTTTAATTCTAGTTATTATGCCACATAAATCCTAATTATCCAAATATAAGAGGATTATATGTCACGTATCCCGTTAAGTCCAGATAATTAGAATTTAGGAGAAATTATTTTCAAGCTGTTGTTCAAGTAAAGAGCTTTTTCAAGATATACAAGAACTCAATTAGAAAGAGGGTCATACTTCCGTTCCACCCAAATTCATAAGATAAAGAACGAAAACAATTCTTGAAATATAAATAAGTGCATGAATTAAAATAAAAAATAATAGTATCAATCCATACAATAGACAGAGCTCCTAACCTTAACAGTGGAGGTTTAGTTGCTCATGGTTCAGAGAGAAAAAACTAAGATTCTGGTAAACTATAAATTGGGCTGAGGTAGAATGGAATCCCCAGAAGAGAAGTTTCTTTTCTCTTTTATATCTAATCCTAATTAATTTAAAATCTAATTTCTAAAATTAAAATAATATCTTTTTCTATTTTAAAATAAAATTTAAAATTTAAATAAGAATTAATTATAGCAATAAACGTTTTCTGCACGTGACGCATGTCACGCGTACGCGTCAGGTACGCGCACGCGTTGCTGTGCAAATCTCCAAATCATGCGCACGCGTCAGGTACGCGCACGCGTCGCTCCTCGCTGGTAATCTCCTTTAATTCTTGTGTTCCTTTCATTTGTGCATGCTTCCTCTTTTTCTGCGGAAACTCCATCAAATCCAACCAAATGCTACCTAAAATAAATAGAATTGCACAAGACTCAAAGTAGCATCCATAGTGGCTAAAAGATAATTAACTCTTGATTAAACTCAATAATTTAAATACAAATTCACTAGGAAAAGATAGGAAAGATGCTCACGCATCACAACTCCAAACTTGAATTGTTGCTTGTCCTCAAGCAACCAAAATAAGTGCATGATTAAGATGTGAATTTGCATGAGAAGTGAGAGTTTAGTCATGCTCAAGTCTATTCTTAAAATGGGGTTTATTCATTGTAATTTTGAACAGTTTTGGCATCTCACTCTCCTTTGAATAAGAGGAACGTCAATGTCATTCAGAATTAGAATCCGGATCATATTATAAATTCTCTAATCTTTATATTTCAGTTTAATCCTTGAACACAGCAAAATTTACTTTAATTCATCACAATCTTTGGTGCTTTGCACCTTGAACCTAGCCGAGACTTTAAATGTTTTGTCTCAAGGGTTACTTGACACAGAAACACCACAAGCAATTAATTGGGGAACTCTCTTTAAGTTCTGATTTTTCTTTCAGTTACTCCCAGACAGTGGTGCTCAAAGCCTTTGGCATACTCTGTTAAATGCATTTGATCTCGACTCTTAGTGTTCTGTCTCAAGGATTACTTGACACAATCACACCACAAGCATATGACTAGGGAAACAACTCTTTGAGCTTTTAATCATGTCTGACCTCCCTAGTCATTGATGCTCAGAGTCTTGGACCTTGCTTTTATTATTATATTTTTTTTATTTTGCTGTTTCTTTTGCTTCAAGGATTAACTTTCACTAATTTCAGAGAAGTCATAATAATTCTCTAAATTCCTGTTCCTTATACATCAACATCCTTTGATTCAATCTCAACTATGCACTGTTCATATCATGCATTCAGAATCACAATTAATACCACCACATTAAGTAAATAAGACTACTCTTAAATATAAACTCAATTTCTCATGCAATACATCACTTCTTTTTTTCTTTTGAATTCAAGCTCAGTGAGCAATACATGAGACAAATTTTTTTTTAACTAAAAGCAAATGATAGAATGAAACTAAATCTAAGAACTAAAAGTACTAAAGATCATGCAAGCAATCAAAGCAACAGAAAATAGAAGACAACAACATAACAATGGAAGAGAAATAGAATGAAAGGAATTCAACCACCTCAGTTATGCTGGTGGCCATCTCATTCCTCCATGAAGAACATTCATCTCCCTTTGGTGCTAAACAGAAAAGCCATAAGCGAAGCGTCAACACCAAACTTAAAGGTTTGCTTGTCCTCAAGCAAAGAAGAACTGAAAACAGAGAGGGACATAAAAAGACACACGGGAAAAAAAATAATCAGTATGATAAAAGAAGAATAAAAGGATAAAGAACAAGAGAGAATTAGGATTTGGGAGGGAGAGAATGAAAACAGGGAGGCTCCATGGGTGAGTGATGCGGCGCGATTGACCCGTACGCGTACAGCACGTGTACGCGTGGTTGGCCACATGGTGAGGGTGACGCGTACGCGTCAGGGACGCGGACGCGTGGGTTGAGTTGCGCGGCTAGCACAGTACCAGCACGAGACCAGCATAACTTTCGGCCATGCACCCATTTACATCGATTTTTCAAGACACATGTGCACGCCAGGGATGCTTACGCGTGGTCTGGCAAATGCGCAAGCGATGCACATGCGTCGTTGACGCGTACGCGTGGTCTTGCTTGTGTGCAAGGGACACTTCCAGCACCACTCCGGCCCAACTCTCGGGTCAATTCCTTGGTGGTGCAAACTCACTCATGACGCGCACGCGTCAGGGACGCTTACGCATCGAACACCCTCTTTTTTTTTCACTCTGAACTTGAAGATAGGCAAAACGTTTTTCGAAGTGTTCGGTTCCTGTTCTAAAATAGCTGCATGATTAAAACACACGTAAAACGAAAGAAAAACAGTAAAAACTCAACAAAAATCAAATAAAAAAGAAAACCACTACTACGAAAAAAACTAAAGATACGAAATTATCGGGTTGCCTCCCGACAAGTGCTTCTTTACCGTCACTAGCTTGACGGTCAACTCCTCTAAGGAGGAGGATCATAGGGGCTCAGCTCTTCAACCCTTACTTTGAACTTCTTTCCTGTGTCTCCATAGAGTAGTTTAATATGCTCCAGAGAAAGGATTCTGTTTACTGTATAAGTCCATACTGGATTGCTAGTCAACACCACCTTCATTCCTGGGGTGAAACCTTTAGTGGGGATCTTCTTATTTTTCCATCCCTTGGGTATTTTCTTATTTTTGGAAACCTCCTCCTTGGTGGATGATGCATTCCCGACACCAAACTTAGGTTTGACATCAGAGGGGGTTTTATTGATTGTCACCAAAGGAGGTTTGAGCTGTAGATTCTGCTGTCTGTCATCAGGGGGTTCTTGAAGGTTTGGATCAATAAGCTCAGTCTGTATGAACCTCTCTTCTTCACCTACTGAATGTATATCTTTGAAGACATGAAAGATTAGTTGCTCATCATGCACTCTAAGCACTAATTCACCCACTTCTACATCAATCAGAGCTCTTTCAGTGGCTAGGAATGGTCTTCCTAGAATTATAGAGGCATTCTTATCCTTCCCTATGTCAAGAATCACAAAATTTGCTGGGAGGAAGAACTTACCCACTTTGACCAAGATATTCTCCACTAATCCATATGCAAGCTTCATAGATTTGTCTGCCATCTGTAATGCTATCCTTGTGGGTTGTGCCTCTTGGATTTGCAGCTTCTTCATCACAGACAAGGGCATTAAATTGATGCTTGCTCCCAGATCACATAACGCTTTCTCAAAGGTTGTGCTCCCAATGGTGCATGGAATTTGAAAGCTCCCTGGATCTGGCATGTTCCTTGGCAAGTTATTCTGAATTATGGCACTAAATTTCTTAGTCAGGACCACTGTCTCATATCCCTTTAAAGGCTTCTTCTTTGACAATAATTCCTTCATGAATTTGACATAGAGAGGCATTTGCTCCAAAACCTCAGCAAAAGGAATATTGATTTGCAACTTTCTGAAGACTTCCAAGAACTTTGAAAACTGCTTGTCCTTAGTCTCCTTTTGAAGTCTCTAAGGATATGGCATTTTAGGCTTGTACTCAGGAGCCTTTGGCAATGTAGGATAAGTGTCAAGAAATTCTGGGAATGGGTTGTCCACACGCTTTGGAGGGACGTGCTCGACGTCTTCATTCTTCTCCTCTGGAGCTTCTTTTTCAACTGGCCCCTCTTTAATTTGTGCTTTCATACTTGTCACTTGTCTACTTATCAAGGTGATAGCCTTGCATTCCTCTCTTGGATTTGGAATTGTGTTACTAGGAAGGCTATTAATGGTCCTCTTATCAATTTTATTAACTTTTGTGGCTAATTGACCCATCTGAATCTCCAAGTTTTGGATTGTATTTGCAGACCTCTCAGGTATTTGCTTGCCCAGTAGGCCCATTTGCACCTCCAAGTTTCTAATGGAGGCTCTGGTTTCCTGCATAAAACTCCTCATCATCTCCCAATTAGAATCTTATTGGGATTGAGAATTTGCCTGCTAAGGTGGTTGTTGTTGATGAGACTGAAATTGGCGGTTATTATGATTGTTCTGTTGGAAACTGCCCTGAAAATTATTGTTGAAATTCTGAGATCTCTGAGGTTGGTCCATCCATCCAAGATTGTATGTCTTAGAGTATGGATCATTATTGGGGTTTCTAGGACCATTCCCCATGTAATTTACCTTTTCAGAAAAAGATTAAGCATAATCATAATTCTCATTTTGTATAAAATTACCTGTCATGTCATAAGGGACCTCTTGAGGTGGATTTTGGGTGTTGACAGCTGAGACTTGCATGCCACCCATCTGTTGAGTAAATAGATTTATTTGCTGAGACATAAGCTTGTTCTGGGCAAGAATAGCATGAAGAGCTTCTACTTCCATAACACCCTTCTTCTGAGGAGTCTCAGAGTTCACAGGATTTCTGTTAGATGAGTATAAATATTGGTTGCTAGCAACCAATTCAATAAGCTCAATAGTCTCCTCCGGTGTCTTCTTCTTGTGCAGTGAACCACGAGCAGAATTATTTAAGCACATCTTGGACATTTCACCCAAACCTTCATAAAAGATATCTAGTTGGGTCCATTTGGAGAACATGTCCGGAGGGCATTGCCTAGTCAGTAGCTTGTATCTCTCCCAAGCTTCATAAAGAGTTTCACCATCCTTCTGTCTGAAGGTCTGAACTTCCACCCTAAGCTTAGTCAGCTTCTTTGGTGAGAAAAATTTAGTAAGAAACTTAGTAACAACCTTGTCCCAAGTATCCAAACTCTCCTTGGATTGGGAATCTAGCCATAGCTTTGCTCCATCTCTCAGAGTAAACGGGAAGAGCATGAGTTTGTACATCTCTGGGTTCACTCCATTTGTCTTCACAAGATCACAAATCTGCAGAAAATTAGAAATAAATTGATTTGGGTCTTCGTGGGGAAGACCGTGATACTGACAGTTTTGTTGCACCAGGGTGACCAATTGTGGCTTCAACTCAAAGTTGTTCGCAGCTATAGGAGGCACCACAATGCTTTTTTCATAAAGATCCGCAGTAGGAGCAGAGTAAGATCCAAGTACTCTCCTTTATTGTTCATTCCCATTCAGGTTTGCCACATTGGCATTAGCAGCATTGTTAGGATCCATAGTGGATTCTACAGCCTTGTAAAGTCTTGCTTATTGCAAACGTCGCCTAAAAGTCCTTTCAGGTTCAGGATCAAAGTCTAAGAGATGTTCTTTGTCGCTTTTCCTGCGCATAAACAGACAGAAGACAAGAAGAAAAATTTGGAATTCTCTACGTCAGAGTGTAGAAAATTCCCTGTGAAGTAACATGTGCAAAGAAATAAAATAAAACAACTAAATTATTAAAACAAAAAGTTCAAAAATTCTAAATAAAAAATAGAGTGAAAATATCAAATATATTTTTTTTGTTTAAATTTAAACAGAAAAATTAAGTAAATAATTAGGTAACACCAAACTTAATTTCAAAAATTAGAAAAAAATGATTGATACAAAAATTGAAAATTCAAACCAAGAAGCAGGTGAAACTGTATGCAACAAAGCAACGAAAGCAATATGAAAATAAAATAAAGAAAAACAAAGCAACGAAAGCAGAGGGAAATAAAATGAATAAGACAAAATAAAGGTTTTTAAAAACTAATATAAAAAAAATGAAAATTAAACTAAAAGGGAGTAATAAAAGAACAAAACGAATGCAAGGGGTGGGTGCTGTGAACGAAAGGAAACAAATAAAGAAAAAGAAAAATAAAAAAAATAAGAATGAATAATACTAAATAAAATCTAATAAAGTAAAAAGTTATCTAATCTAAGCAATCAAATAACGAATAGTTGTCATTCACAGTCAATTCCTGGTAACGGCGCTAAAAATTTGGTGCGAAATTTATAATCCACAAACTAACCGGCAAGTACACCGGGTCGTACCAAGTAATATCTCAGGTGAGTGAGGGTCGATCCCATGAGGATTGATGGATCAAACAACAATAATTGAGTGATTAGCTTAGTCAGACAAATAGAAAATGGTTTTGAAGATTCAAAAGCATTAACAATAAATTCAGAATATTAGAAAGACAGGCAAGTAAATAAGTTGGAAAAAATAATATGAAGAAGGCAGTTAAGGCTTCAGAGTTATCTATTTTTCGGATTGACTTTTCTTATTAATTTATTTTAATCATGTAAGATTTAATTCATGGCAAACTATATATGACTAGATCCTAATTCCTTAGACCTTTCTAGTCTCCTCTAACTTTCATCAACCGCCAATTCCTTGGTCAATTTATTCCAATTAGGGGGTGAAGTTTAATTCTAGTTATTATGCCACATAAATCCTAATTATCCAAATATAAGAGGATTATATGTCACGTATCCCGTTAAGTCCAGATAATTAGAATTTAGGATAAATTATTTTCAAACTATTGTTCAAGTAAAGAGCTTTTCCAAGTTATATAAAAACTCAATTAGAAAGAGGGTCATACTTCCGTTCTACCCAAATTCATAAGATAAAGAATAAAAACAATTCTTGAAATATAAATCAGTGCATGAATTAAAATAAAATATAATAGTATCAATCCATACAATAGACAGAGCTCCTAACCTTTAACAGTGGAGGTTTAGTTGCTCATGGTTTAGAGAGGAGAAACTAGGATTCTGGTAAACTGTAAATTGGGCTGAGGTGGAATGGAATCCCCAGAAGAGAAGTTTCTTTTCTCTTTTATATCTAATCCTAATTATTTTAAAATCTAATTTCTAAAATTAAAATAATATCTTTTTCTATCTTAAAATAAAATTTAAAATTTAAATCAGAATTAATTATAGCAATCAGCTTTTTCTACACGTGACACATGTCACACGTACGTGTCGATGGTCTTCTTCGCGTGTCACGCGTATGCGTCAGGTATGCACACGCGTCGCTGTGCAAATCTCCAAATCATGTGCACGCATCAGGTACGCGCACGCGTCGCTCATCGCTGGTTGACGTGGCGAAAATTGGCAGATTAAGAAATTAATATGAGAGATACGTTGCAACTACAGTTCTTAACCAACAAAAATCCACTTATCAATTTAGAAGGATTGTCACAAAATTAGAATTAAAATACTGGGAGTATGAATCCCAGGTCGTCTCCCAACGAGTTGCAGAAAAGGTGTGCTATTCTATTAATCAGAGGTTTTCCAAGATGGTTTTGAGTTTGGTAAACAGAAAATTAAATCAGAAAATTTATGTAATTTAAATAAAAAATCTTGACCGGGAGTAGATTAATCGGAAGTTCTATCCTTGTTGGAGTTCTCCCAAGATCAATTGTTAATTGAAGGTTGTTCTACTTAGTTATCCTTTACTAGGTAAGGAAAAGTCAAGTAAGTTGGAAGTCTACTTCTATTCACAAGTTCTAATCCTCTCCCTTGGGAAGGATTAGTGTCAGTGACTAGAGAGCCATCCAACAATAAACCCAATTACAATTTTACTCTTGAGCATTCCAACTCAAGGTTCTCTTTTCAATCAACTCCCAATCAAGTTAGAGAACTACTCGCTCATCATGAATGTAAATTTCACAAGATAAAAATAAGAAATAAAGAAAGACATGATAGACAATAATAAAAAAGATCAATTAAAAATAAAAATAGTTCTTGTATTAATAAATTCTAAAAATAATCCAATTGTAACTCTGAACAAATTAAGGATATAAAAGAGTAAGCAAAAAGTAAAGAAAACAAACTGGAGTGATGAAGTCTTGCGGAGGTAATAACTCTTCTCAATATCTCAATCCAAAAAGCAATAAAAACAAAATCCTAAGAACTATGAATGTGCAGAGAGAAAACCTAGAGGAGGAGTAAAATCAGATCTAAAAACTAAGAATTATGCAGAATGAATGTTGTCCCTGGCTCTAATCTGTGTTTCTGGGCCGAAAACTGGGTTGAAACGCGGCCCAGAATCCACGTCAGCATTTCTGTAAATTCTGCAGATCGCGCACGTCACGCGTACGTGTCGTCTACACGTGCGCGTCATTCAGCGTTTTTCCGTGCCACGCGTGCGTGTCGTCCACGCATTTGCGTCAATCGTGCAGCTTTCAATCCACGTGTTCGCATCAGACACGCGAGCGCGTCACTGCAATTTCCTCCATTTCGCGCGGTCGCGTGAGCCATGCGTCTGCGTCGCTTCTCGCTGGTCATCTCCTCAATTTCTTGTGTTCTTTCCATTTTTGCAAGCTTCCTCTCCATTATCTAAGCCATTCCTGCCCTATGAAGCCTGAAACACTTAACACACAGATCACGGCATCGAATGGTATAAAGGAGAATAAAAATATACAATTAAAAGATCTTTAGGAAGCAAGTTTTCAATCATAGAACAATTTTAGGAAGGAATTGTAAATACATGCAAATCATATGAATAAGTGGTGAAGACTTGATAAAACCACTCAATTAAACACAATATAAATCATAAAATAATGGTTTATCAACCTCCCCACACTTAAACATTAGCATGTCCTCATGCTTAGTTGAAGGAGATAAATATGAATGAATAGGGACATGTAAGACTCATGTAGTGCAATGCAACCTATATACATGAATGCAACTATATGACTTTGTCTATCTGATTAAAAAATAAATAAGTTCTCTAAGACAAAACACTGAGCAGATTCCACTAGTTCAAATCATACAGTAAAAGCAGGTAAATTTGTAAGAAGACAGCTCGTGAAAGCAGGGGACATGAAATCAAGCATTGAACCCTCACTGATGGTGTGTGTGCACTCTAATCTCTCTAGTGTATAGGGTAATCACTCTATCCTTCTCTAATCATGCTCCTAATTTTTGTTCTTCACCTAACCAATCAACAACATTTAATGTACCAATACAAACATCATGAGGTCTTTTTAAGGTTGTAATGGGGCTAAGGTAAGGGTAAGGGTATATATGGCTAAGTGAGCTTATAAATTGAATCTTTAATTAACCCAAGCTTTCACCTAACCATATATGTATTTTCTATACAACTTCAAATTTCATACCTAGCTACCCAGAATTTCCTTTTCACATTCCATACTCATGCATCAACCTTTATTTTAATTTTATCACATGTGCATTGATTGTTTAATTTAGCATTGGGTAATTTTGTTCCCTTATTTAAAATTTTTAAAATTTTTTTGAACATGAAAATAAACATAGCTTATCAATGCACATAGATTTTTAATTTTCTTTTATAGTTTCACATGAGTAGGTACCCAAATTCCCATTATTTTATCATGACACATTCCTTTATTAACCCTTGTTCCCACAATCTTCCCATACTCAATTAACACACAATTTCTATCTTAAGCTAACTAAAGATATTTAATTATTTTTCTGTTTAAGGCTAGTAATGTGGTAAAATGTAGAACAAATGGGATTAAAACGGCTCAAAGTGACAAAGGTAATTTAAAGGGTAGGCTTATTTAGGATAAGTGAGCTAAACAAATAATGGCCTCAATCATATGCATGCATATAACACATTAACATTGGACATATAGGATAAAACAAAATTCAAATTACAATCATAGAGAAGTAAACACACAAGAATAAAATAGTTATGGTTAAATAATGTAACCATGTATTTAGACTCAAAGTCTCACA
>NC_029779.3:345301-357033 GCF_000817695.3 Arachis duranensis | reverse complement strand
TGTCAAAACTAGCCGTTTTTTTATGTTTTTGAATTATTTGCATCGATGCATAACACTTTGCATCGATGCAAATGTGTCTTTGATGCTGAAATTTGAATTTTCAGCTAGGTTGCATCGATGCAAACATCTTTGCATCGATGCAACAAGTCGTTGCATGCTTTGCATCGATGCAAGATGAGTGTGCATCGATGCAAACCTTAAAGAATGGCTTAAAATCACTTCAAAATGCTTAGGATTGATCTCAAACTTGTTGGAGTCAATTCCTATGCTTTTGTACCTTTGAAAACAAGTTTTTAAACCATTTGGCTACCATCGAATTGCAAGATGTGCATCAAAACATTTTGTGAGTGTGTGTTGAGAGATTTAGCAATTGGTTCTTAACAAGAAGTTACCTAAGTCCTAAGACACTATACTTGTCTTCAAATGTTGTGGACTTGAGTTTCTTGTTGTTGTTGTGTTGCTTTCAACTCTTCATGCTTGTTCATTCAAGTTGTTTGTTGGTTTGTCTTTTTATGTCGTTTGTTGGTTTGTCATTCATCAAAACCTACGAATACAAACTTCGCATACAAGCAACATGATTTACAAAAGTCTCACAAGTTGTGTGTTCTTTAACTCAAAAACTATGTTCCAATTACAACTTCAAACAAATCTAACATAAAGGTTTTGATTTAAATTAGTGAAAATTTTCAAAAATAGGGTCTTAAAAGAAACTTATTATCTTTTTAATCAAGTAGAACATGCATGCAATTAACCTATTACTATGCAATCTATCCTATTCTAAAAAAAAAGAAAATTGGTGTTAGGGAAGAGAAATTACCTCCGGAAGTCAGGTACTGACCGACCTCCCCACACTTAAGACTTTGCACCATCCTCGGTGCCATCTGTCAGGAACAAAGGTGGGCTGGTAGCAGTATCTCCACAGTTGGGACTGTCATGGCTCCCTATGCTAGTAAATGAAGTGGAGTCCGGAGTGCCTGGGTCTTTGTCAGGTCTGTGGTTGCCTATAAGTAGCTCCGTGAGGTATTTGAATCGGCGCTAATTGCAGCGCTCTCGTAGCTTTGCTTTCTGGTCTTTCCGGTCCAACCTCTCCAGTATTTGATAGAGCAGCTGACTTGTTGAAGGTGCTTGTGGTGTGGAAGGGTGAATGTCTGCAGCTTGTTCTGCGGACTAGTTGGTAGTGGCTGTTGGTGGTCTGAGATATTTTCCGTTAGGGACGTACTGATCATCCCGTGGAAGCATGGCCTTGGTGTCCTCAGCTCTGTAGGAGGCTCCGGCTGCTGAGACAAGATCTGAAACCAAGGCGGAAAAAGGTAAGTTGCCTGCAATTTGTACATGTCCCGTGGCATTCCGAATGTGTCTTGGTAGGTTCAAAGGCTGGTCTGTAAGGATGCACCACAGTAGAACGGCCATGTCTGCAGCGAAAGAGGACTCATGAGTGCTCGGAAAGACGTAATGGGACATAATTTGTGCCCATACGCGAGCCTCCAAGGTAAGTGCAGAAGCCGTGATTCCCTTAGGTCAGGAACGATGGTATCCATAAATCCATCTGCTGCCAGGTTGTGCGATAACTCTGAGAATAGCGTCCCAGTCAAATTGGTACGTCTGGCGCTTGAGTGCGGCTGCTTGGAATGCGTCCAGTCCTTCTGGAGCAGGAGGAAGATCTAGAGCTCGTTGAATAGCCTCTTCTGTAATAGGGACTTGCTTCTGATGGACATAGACAGACTGCAGGGTTGGCAAGTAGAAATTGGAGTATAATTCAACTACCCATGAAAGATTAACCTGTCGTGGCTGTCTTTGTAGGAATCCCCAGTGTCGTCACTCAATTCGCGGCTCAACAAATTCAGCAATACGGGTCAGGAGGATAAGAAGGTATTTGTTGTTGTAACTCCTTTCTGCCAGGATGGGGAACATATGCTCACAGTAGCAATTGGGAAATCGCGCAGTGTCCTTTGCTGGGAAGGCTTTCTCTTTTTCATCGACCTTTATAATCCTCTTAATTCTTTTTGTTGAGGGCTTAACTGCGGTTGAAGATGGCTCTGCCACTAATGCTCTTTTTGTTCCTCTCATTGCTGTTGATTTGGGAGTAGCTTTCTTCTTGCCTTTCTTGGTGGCCATCCTAAGAAAAAGAAATGAGAAAGTATGTTAAAATGTCAAGGGTTAGAGCAAGGAAAAGAACGGAAAAGGTGGTAATCAATGCACAGTAAAGAAGAATGACGTTAACACATGGTCATGACTACATGTGAAAAGTCATCAATGGAAATATAGCAAGTGCATGGGATGACAGTTAAATGCAAGGTGTTTATTGGCATGCCGGCAAAGGCATGAGTAGCATAGATCAAGCATTCAATGTCCAAGTTAGATTACCAAGCCTGTCAAACTAACAATATGTTTGTAATAACAATTATATTTAACAAAAAAATATAAAAAGGGTTTTTGTGAAAAG
Organism: Arachis duranensis; assembly: GCF_000817695.3. Taxonomy (NCBI): domain Eukaryota; kingdom Viridiplantae; phylum Streptophyta; class Magnoliopsida; order Fabales; family Fabaceae; genus Arachis; species Arachis duranensis. The sequence goes on along the minus strand of NC_029779.3, from coordinate 354,590 downwards.
CAAACATTTAGAATAGTAGATTAAAAAAAATCTAAAAATAGTGCACAATGCCATACGGGCGTTTTCACAAACACATAGCATACATGATAAATAAGGTATGGAAAGTATTAAATTGAACATGCAAGCAACCCTATAAAAATAATATATAATTGTTAAACAATTCCTTAACAATCCACAAGCAAAGTATAGAAAATAATGACCCAAATAAATTTCCAACACCAAATAAAAGAAAAAGAAAGAAGAAGAGAACATAGATAAAAAAGTAGAAAGAAAAAGACGAAGAAAACATAAAAATAAGAAGAAGAATAGAAAAGTAAGGAGGGAAGAAGAAAAGAAAAATCTTGGTAATGGTGGTGAGAAAGAGGAAGTAGAAAGTGAGAAAGAAGGAAGAAGGAAGAAGGGGGGAGGGGAGAAATAAGAAGGGAAAAGAAAAAGTAGGATTTGGGGAAGAAGAAGATAAGATAATTTGGCAGATTTAGATAAGTTGTGCGGCGCATGCGACGCGGACGCGTGACATGATTTGTGCTAGTGGCGCGAGGGCAGCCTCGCGTTCGCACAACTCTCTGTGTGAAAACTCATTTTGCCAAATATCAGGGTGACGCGTTCGCGTGGTTGATGAGCGGATAATTTATACGCTTTTTGGCATTGTTTTTAGATAGTTTTTAGTATAATCTAGCTAATTTTAGGGATGTTTTCATTAGTTTTTATGCTAAATTTACATTTTTGGACTTTACTATGAGTTTGTGTGTTTTTCTGTGATTTCAGGTAATATCTGGCTGAAATTGAGGGACCTGAGCAAAACTCTAATAAAAGGCTGACAAAGGACTGCTGATGCTGTTGGATTCTGACCTCCCTGCACTCGAAATAAATTTTCTGGAGCTACAGAACTCCAAATGGCACAATCTCAACGGCGTTGGAAAGTAGACATTCAGAGCTTTCCAGCAATAGATAATAGTTCATACTTTATTCGAGATTAGATGATGTAAACTGGCGCTCAACGCCAGTTCTATGTTGCATTCTGGAGTCAAACGCCAGAAACACATCACGAACCAGAGTTGAATGCCAAAAACACGTTACAACTTGGCGTTCAACTCCAAAAGAAGCCTCTGAATGTGTAAAGCTCAAGCTCAGTCAAAGCACACACCAAGTGGGCCCCGGAAGTGGATTTCTGCATCAATTACTTACTTCTATAAATCCTAGTAGCTAGTCTAGTATAAATAGGATTTTTTACTATTGTATTCGGTGTCTTTGACCATTCGGTCTTTTGACCATAGGTCCTTCTCCCTATTTTCGAATTCATATCATATTTTGGGGGCTGACCATTCGGCCATGCCTGGATCTTCACTTATGTATTTTCAACGGTGGAGTCTCTACACACCATAGTTTAAGGGTGTGGAGCTCTGCTGTACCTCAAGTTTTAATGCAATTACTACTATTTTCTATTCAATTTGATTTATTCCTGTTCTAAGATACCAATCGTACTTCAACCTGATGGATGTGATGATCCGTGACACTCATCATCATCCGTCCCTATGAACGCGTGCCTGACAACCACTTCCGTTCTACAAGCGAAAGCTAGAGTGTGTATCTCTTGGATTCCTGAAAAGACTGTGGGGGCATGAAGAAAGGACTGGGCGAAGAAGCTAGATGATGCTCTTTGGGCATACAGGACAGCCTTCAAAACACCAATTGGAATGTCCCCATATCAACTGGTGTACGGAAAGGCCTGTCACTTACCATTAGAGCTGGAGTATAAAGCCTTTTGGGCTCTCAAGATACTAAACCTGGACAGCACTGCTGCTAGTGAAAAGAGGATCTTGCAGCTGCAAGAACTGAAAGAGTTTAGGTCTCAAGCCTATGAAAATACCAAGATCTATAAGGAAAAAGCAAAAAAGAGACATGATCTCAACCTGGCACCAAGAAGTTTCGAAGAAGGACAACATGTGCTTCTCTACAACTCCAAACTGAAACTCTTTCCTAGGAAACTCAAATCAAGATGGTCCGGGCCCTTTCTAGTCACAAAAGTCTCACCTTATGGACACATAAAAATCATGGAAGAAAGCTCAAAGAGGACATTCACTGTGAATGGGCAAAGACTCAAATACTACTTAGGCAGCATGGGGGAAGCCCCCAAACAGAAGTATAATCTCAACTAGAGAAGCAATCGTCGAGCTAGCGATGCTAAAAAAGCGCTTTGTTGGGAGGCAACCCAAACTCGAGGTAATTCTCTTTTCATGATTGTCTAAATAAAAACTTCAAGTTGGTTCTCTGTATTGTGAGGAGCTAAGTTTGGTGTTACACACCAAACCATTCCAAAGGTGAATGTGGAACTCTAAGTTTGGTGTTCCACCAAAGACTCCAGCTGAAGAGTGCATTGTAACCCTTCAGAGCATTGCTCTAACAACCAGAGAACTCACTTGACGAAGGTTTAACCTCTAATGCATAGTTTATCTTTTTAGCTCATAGTTGTTTTCTTAATAAAAGCACATAAGGTTTCTGCATGTATTTAATTTGCTGCATTAGGCAAGGAACTAAGTTTGGTGTTCACACACCAAATTAAGTTCAGAAACTCACAAGCATACATGCATGCTAACTATTTTCTAAGTGCTTAGGGAACAAGCAACTTCCAATAATGTTACAGGAATTCAATCAATCTCAGGGAATAATCAATACCTCATCATCCAAAGAGACAAACAAGGATGCAAATGCTAGGATGATAATGCCAAGGAAGACATCATGAGGTTGTATTGAACTGTCTCGGATTTGCAGTACTTTAATTGAAAAATGATTGAATACTGTCCTAGAAACCTTCATATTCTGCTTGTTCCTCTTTATTCACATCCAAGTGTGATGGTCTAGGTCCCTAGTTTTCATTTTCATCTTGCTTATATGTATGTTTGTCCCTTTAAGTTAATCAAAAAGAAGATGTTATGAAAGAACAAGAGTGGAGTTATCTTGTGAAGTAAATGCTGAATGTTTGTGGTAGGGTGATTAATTAGCTAAGTTGGTTCACCAACAAGGTAGGAAGGCAACTATTTGTACTGAATCATATGCTTAAAACACACCCCATGAGACTAGCTAATTAATAAGATCCTAATAAGAAAAAGGGAAAGAAAAAGGAAAGTTGAAGAATAAAGAAAAAGAGTAAGAAATAACGCTAGGCACCAAGGGTTTGAATATTGAGGCATGTGTCTGTAGTGTTCATGTGCAAGGGATATGATTGGATGAATAAGCTCTTAGGGGTGCCTTATCACTTGGTAACCTGGGTTAACTAATCCGGAATTATCAGCTGAAAGTCCACTATCAACAGTAACCTTTGCTGCAGAGCACTTAGTAACCCAAAGAGGTGCTGGACACCAAGGTCTCAAGAAAGAAAAATAACAAACCATGTGCCTGTGGTGTGTATGTATGGGGAAAAGAGACTTGAGGGAGTAAGTCCTTAGGGGTGTCTTAACACCTAGCACCTTGAACCAACCGGTTTGGGAGTGTTGGCTGAAAGCTTATCTTAAAGAGTCGCCCTCTTACAGAGCACTTAGCCTATAAGAAGAATGCAATAAACCCTGGAAAAGAAGGGAGGATCAATAACTAAGAAGTCTCAAAGGATGCAATCAAGCAAGTCTTCAAGAGCATGATAAAGGCATGAAAACCAGTGAAGGAATGAACCTAAGTTGCTATGCATGAAACCCCATAAACCAAGAATTTAACTTCTATACCAATGAGTTGGTTATCTTGTTATTTCATTCATTCTTCCTATGTTTCAGTACTTGCTTAGGGACAAGCAAGCTTTAAGTTTGGTGTTATGATGCCAGGGCATCTAGGCCAGTTTCACTGACATTTTCTTTATTGTTTTAGGGTAGTTTCATGCATTTTTTTAGGAAATAAGCAAGTTTTGGATGAAAATACACTTACACCTTGATTCAAGCAATTATTGTGAATTTTACATAATTTCATGAGGATTATGCAAGGATTGAATGAAAAATTGATTATGCATAATCTCATGACTTGGATTAGAGCTTTGATGCACTTTATTTGCTTGATTTTAGGACAAAGGAAGCAAGGAAGAGCCACGTTAGTAGCCATGTTAATCTAATTAACATGACCACTAACGTGGAATGGGAATGAGCTTGCAACGTTAATGAGAAAAGTGATCGCCCATAACATCTTCGAAGGCATCATAACCCACGTTAATTAACACATTAACTACATTAACATGGTAGTTAACATGGAGGAAAAGGGAGCTCCAGCGTTAGTGGTAAAAGTGAATACAACTAACGCTCCAAATTGGCAATTGGCCACGTTAAGAGTCACGTTAACTCAGTTAACGTGAACTCTAACGTGGAAGGGGAAGACAATGCCAATGTTAGTGACACTCACCTTTGTCACTAACGTTGGATTAAGCCAACATTGCCCACATTAGTGGTCACGTTAAGACCACTAACGTGAGAGATAACGTGGAGCTAAGCATGATGAGCCAACGTTAGTGACACTCACCTTTGTCATTAACGTTGGAGATGGCATTCACTACCACGTTAGTGGCCACGTTAATCCAATTAACGTGAGCTCTAACGTGGGAAGGAGGGGCGTTTGGAGCGTTAGTGACAAAGGTAAGTGGCACAAGGCAATGTTATTGGAAAAGGTGATTCCCAATAACGTTTGCAAAAGACCAAGGGGCAACATTAGTGGTCACGTTAGTGCCACTAACGTTGAAATTAACGTGGACCATTTTGGGTTGGAACGTTAGTGAAAAAGGTGATTGTCACTAACGTTCTCGAACCCACATTTTCACTTGACGTTAACACCACTAACGTCCTAACTAACGCCCATGCCTAACTCACACTTTTCTGCAAACAAAGCTGAGCCCACTGAAGATTGTAACGGCTTCAACTCAAGATTAAAGGCCCATATCCAAGACTTGAAGAACTCACTAGAAGATCAAGAAGAGTAGTATATATAGGAGTAGTTTTGAACTATAGAGAAGCTTGGCACTTTGGAGAACTACCCTCTGTATATTTACTTTTCTGCATTTTCTAGTTAAGCACGTATTCTTTACTATCATTTTCCATTTCCAGAGCTATGAACAACTAAACCCCTTTCATTGGGTTAGGGAGCTCTGTTGTAATTTGATGGATCAATTATAGTTTTCATTCTTCTTCCTCTTTCTTTTCTCTTGATTTACTAGAAAGCTTTCGATCTTAATCCAATTGGTTAGTTGTCTTGGAAAAGAAACTCTCCATAATTAGATCTCTTCTGAGCCTTGGAAAAAAGATGAGGAGATCATGCTAGAAATGCTTTCTCATGTTGGACCAAATTGGGGTTTGGGCGGATATAGTGACATGTAATCCTCCCAACACTTTGATTTAAAAATACATGTGATATAATCAATGACCATACTTCATCTCTTCCCATGAGCAATTAAATCAAGGAATTGGACAATTGTTCAAGCTTAAAGAGATTGGATTGCCAAGGAATTGGGATCCAATCACTTAAGATTGCCAAGGAGATCAATGAATGCATTGATTAAGGAAGAGATGAGAATGAACTTTATCTGGAGAATGCAACATCTCCTAAGCCCAATGAATTTTCCATTTCTGATCTTACCCATTCTCTTTACTTTCTGCCATTTATTTCCAAGTTCATCTTCCCAAATCCCCATTTAAGATTCTGCACTTTATTTTCTGCAATTTACTTTCCCGCTATTTAATTTCCTGCAAATCTCAACTACATTCTGTTTAGCTCAACTAGCATACTCTTCCAACTAAAGTTGCTTGACCAATCAATCCCTGTGGGATTCGACCTCACTCTATTGTGAGTTTTTACTTGACGACAATTCGGTATTCTTGCCGAAGAGAAATTTGTTAAGAGACAAGTTTTCGTGCATCAGAGATATTTGGGCAGAGCCCAATACTCGCATCGCGTGGAACATTCCACGTATGCATACCTATCAAAAACTCCAAAAAACTGATAAGTTCAAAAATCAGTTTTTTACATCAAACTTCGAACACGCATAATTTTTTTGTTAAAATTTTTTTTCAGTCCGTTTCTTGAACATTATAAGCTTCACGGACCCAATTTTTAATCAAAATAAGTTTCACAAGATTTGGGGGTCTGAAAGCTAAATTATGGCCTGCCGAAGTTGGTCAAAAGTTCAGTTTTTACCAAAAGTTACAAATCCTCTAGTTTTCCAAAATTCTCAATCCGAAACACCTAAACTCCAAATCATTACCCACCTACTTGTAATACCCTAATATACAGATCCTTATGCTCAAGTCATAAGTCAATATTACGCTGGTACGATTCAAGGCGGAATAATAGTATGTGTGTGTGTGTGTGTGTGTGTGTGTGTGTGTGTGTGTTTAAATGAAAGAACTGTATATAGGTAACATAAGTAAATAGCCACTAGTTGCAACCTGCGAAGTTTAGGCCGGCTAGTGTACAGAAATTTAATACTATATTAACAATAGTATTTTCTATCTCTCCCAAAGACACATCATCGCCTCTATAGGCAAGTTGCAAATTAAACATCTACATACATCATATTGAAGAGTTTTCAAAATAAAAACAAGAGATTCTAAATGTACAAAAATAGAATCAACTAAATTTTGCCGCCTTCCAAACGAATCTAGCTCACTGCTGAGCACTAGGACTTGCATCTTAAATATAGAGAATATATACAGAATGAAAACTCCCGACCCATGGGTTCCCAGTACAGTAAAAGTGCCAAATAAATACAATGCACTATAACATAAATTCACTAAGCATCTTAACTCCTTACCTCGTCATATCCATCCTAAGTTCTCACTAATCCATAACTTGACAACTATCATAGAGGATTCTAATTCTAACAGAATATCCTTCATACTTTCACTACCTTCCAACTAAATAAACCAAGAACCGAACCATCCCTCAAGTAATTCAACTTTTATACAAACACAAATGATACAGACAAGTAATGCACAAGTAAGGCAAGTCAATTAGCAAATAATCATGAACCATATACAATTAGGCAAACCAAAGCAATTAAACAAACCCAAAAAATTTAAACATATGCATATGATGTATGCTTGCCCTATGGCTAATGATCTCATCTGTCGGTCATATAGCCAACCCGACATGTCTTGGTAGCTAACCTTGGACAGAGACACCCATTACAGAGCAAGTGGGTTTGAGACACAAATCCGTTACTACTACCCACTTATCCCAGAGCAAGTGGAATAACCACCACTACTGTTGCTACTATCCAGGCAGATGTTTAAAAGCTTAACCTGGAGCAAGTGAAATAATCCATTACTGTTGCTACTACCCAGGCGTCACCATCATTGACCTGGAGCAAGTGGAATGAACCACAATCCTTGCTACATCCCAAGTATCTCAAATATGCATTCATTCAGTCTAATTCGCTCATCATTATTATTAAATCTCAATCATTGACCCAGAGCACGTGGGACGAACCACAATTCTTGCAACTGTCCAGGTATCACAATCTCTGATCCGGAGCAAGCGGGACGAACCACAATCCTTGCTACTGCCCAGGTATCTCAAACATACATTCATTCATTCTTAATTAATTATCAATTATTATCATGTCTCAGACATTGACTCGGAGCAAGCGGGACGAACCACAATCCTTGCTACTACCTAGGTATCACATTCAAAGTTCATTTTTATTTTCATTATCATTTCAATTCATTCTTATTCATCCATTCATTCTCAGTTCATACCTGGAGCAAGTAGATAACCCCACTGCGTCATACCCGATAACGTATATCTCAAACATAATTATTCATTATCCTCTCAATTAAACTCTTTCATTATCGTCCCATAACATCACCACAATTCTCATTATATCTCATTTAATTACAAATAATCATTACTCCCATCATCCTCATCAAATCAAGCATCCCCTTCTTCAACTACTCTGACACCAATTCTATCTTCTTCCAATCACTAACCCTTACTTTGTAACCAAAAACCTCACTAATAAACCTTAAACAAAATTTCTAGAGGTTTGAAAAATTAGAGGAATGATTGATAGTTTAAAAATAGAAAATTTCCATCAAAAAATAGTTTCAGAGGTTTACAGGCTTATCGAGAAGGTCAAACGGTAAAAAAATGGAGTTTTGTGCAAAACAGGGTAGTGTGCGTATGCATAGGTTCTGTGCGTATGCACCCAACAGAACGACCATCCCAGCCTGTGTGTATGCACCCTAGTGTGTGTATGCACACCTGAAATCACACCTCCTGGTATGTGTATACGCACACACACCAGAAATTCTGATTTTCTGCACTTGGAAAAATTTCAGTTTTCTGCACCTGATTTTCGACGCCCATAACTTTCTCTGCAAAATTCTTATTTCCATAAACTTTATACCATTTTAAATTTCTTAAAATTATCTTTAGTTTGAAATAGATTTCATTCAAATCTAAAATTTGAGGCCCAAGTTATGGATCGTCGAAGTTCATTAAAAATCAAGTTTTACCCAAAAAGTTCAAAAGCTCTACTTTAGAAATTCTCATTTTCAAACCAAACTATTATCAACCAAATCAATTCCAAACACTAAAAATCAATATCAAATACTCATTAACCATTAATAAATCATCCAACCATTTAAACTGTTAAATTCTCAATTCCTCAACTTATTCAAGGTTCTCAATCTAATATACTTCAAGTCAATACTCATCAATAATTAACACAAAATTTGCTCATATATCAACTTATACCCATTGAACCAATTCATTCTCATACCCCCACAATACCCCCGATCATCATCACCATTCATTTAATTTCATTCCATATCATACATCATCACACAACACAAACATCACTCACTTTTCTTACCTTTTTCCAGCCTTCGACCCAAGTTCACGGCCTCTAGCCCAACATTTCTCAATTGAATATATATACATATATAATCCATAAACACAATCATTATCCAATCTCAATATGATCTACACTAACATCAATTCCATAAATACCATATAAATTCCCTCCATACTAATATCAATCTCATCCATACATTCACTACACATATCACCACATTCAAATATACTATTCAAGCTTATTCCTAGGAGCATCTAACCTAGGAATTCACATTACACCACATGGTACTTAAATGAAACTTAAACCATACCTTTTGGAAGTCAAATTTAAGCTTTCAATCAACACCAATAAACTTTTAGCTACCAATACCTTGTTCCAAGCACTCCAATTTCACCCAACAACACTAACATAAACAATTTCACATATATATAAATCTAGGGTATATAAAATTGATAAATCACAAAGATTGGA
>NC_029779.3:265513-345285 GCF_000817695.3 Arachis duranensis | reverse complement strand
AAATAATGAGCTTTTTACCCGGCCCCCTTTACTCATAATTAATTTTTTCAGACGCAGTACCGGGCATACTTAAGTCGGTATTGCCGGCTAAAATACCACTTCGCATTTTTACGCCGAAAACCATGTTTTCTGACTCAGAAAAATTTACTGAGTCCAAATATTATATTTAAATTATCAAATTCTGATTGCTAAATTTTTTAACCATATTCACTCATATTTAATTTATTATTTATTTAATTTTCGTTTATTCGAAATTTTACACTACTCATACCAAATTCAAATTCATTTATCACAATCATAACTTGCAAACCAACATCAATAACCTACTATTACACAATTCCAAACTTTAGCCACCAACTAGTTCATAAACATACATGCACACATACACACTTAATCCACCATTTTTAACAAATTCCCTTCCAACACAAAATTTCACAAATATTCATCATCATTCACATTTTATCCACACACTAAATCAAGTCTTTATTCAAATAATCAATTCATGCAGTTCAACCTATCTTAGGAGCAACTAGCCTAAGTTTCACATAGCATTATATATTAACCAAAGGAAACTAAAACCATACCTTGACCGATTTTTTCTAAGCTTAAAATGCCACAATTCAAGCTTCCAAGATTTCAAATCAATTCCAACAAGCTCTGGCCACCAAAGCTTGATTCTAAGCGCTCTAATTCGCCAATTCAACTTCAATCCAACACAAATTCAATACAATCCATACAAGTCACCACAATTAACACTAGGATTCATAAAATTAGACAAACTACAAGGATTTAGAGTTTTCTTACTTTATTCATTGATGATTGGGATAAAATCTAACAATTATCTAATGTTAGATTGCATCTAAACCACCAAAATCATCAAAATCTCTCAATAAAAAATCCAAAAATGCAAAAAATAAAGGGGTTGAGAACTGGGCATGAAAATCTGAGATTCTTACCACTTTGTTCAATTAGAATCGAAAAGCTCGACGAGACGAACGCGTGGCCACAAACGGTGCAGCGATCGGAAATCCAGATTAAAAGTTATGAGCAATTTAAGGTGATGTGTGAATAGTGCTTCAAAGGATTTTGTCTCCCCTCTTTTTTCTATGGTGCTTTCCCCTCTCTTCTATCTTTTAATGAGCTGAAAGCTCATGGTGGGTGATTAAATGAAAAACTCCAATATGAATTCGATTCAACTAGTTTAATCTGTTGGTTTAATTTTAAGTCAAAATTTTTAAAATTAGTATTTTAGTTTTCATTTTAAATAATTTTATTTTTTTAAATTATAAAATTTATTTTTTAATTTTTTTACTTATAATTAATTTATTAATTAATTATTTATTAATTTTAAAATTTTATAATATTTAAAATTTACTATAAAAAATAAATTCAACAAATTCAATATCAAATTTATAGAGACCAAAAAATTTGCCATAAAGATTTTACATAGAGGAATTATTTTTAGTAAGCATCATGATGAAGGGTGGCCTGAGTGGGGCTTCGCATCAAATGAGGAAAGAGTTGAAAGGCATGAAAAAGATAATCAAATTGGAAATGATTACACATGGACATATCTTGCTCTTCTACTTTTTGACATTGTGCAGATTTCAAGCAAAAGGTAGGGTCACATTACTCACAACACCTTACAGCTGTGCTTCTTCGTACCATTAAGTCCACATCGCAACAGAATAGCGTTACTGCACGCTCCTTTATAACCCCCTCCCTCCAAAACAGTGATGTAAAGTTTATTTATATGTCTAAATACCAATAATCTATAGCAACAAAAATATGTTTTCACCTCTGGGCAAAATCTCAAATGCACCATAAATCCATAATGTCAAACACGAGCACCACAATCAAGTGTGTCTTCAGCCGGCAAATTGTTGACAATGGCACTTATAAATTTGCTCACTGTAAATAATTAGCTCATTACTATTTCAAGGTAGGGTTGAGTACTTGAGTGTCATTTGATTAAGTTATCAACCTTAAAAGGCGAATCGGGTTCATACTTGCACACATTGATCTCTACACTATGATTGTAATAATTACCACCACATTTTTTGGGCATACATAATTAGTTAATTACAACCATTTGGAAAACTAAAACTTTTCTTTACATTAACAAAACGAAGATTGAACGGAAATACTATATTAAGGAAATAGTATTGAAAAATTATGTGTTTTAAAAATATTAATATTTCAGTCATTTTAACCATTAATTATATATATTATATAATAAATATTAATGATTAAGATTGTCTAATAAGACATTAATATTTTTAAAACACTTGATAACTTTTAAAAATATTATTAATATATTAAAATTAATTATTAAAATCAATCATTAATATAAAATACACATTAAAAATAAGTTAAATAACATATATTTATATATAAATATATAATAATTAAATTTGATAATTAATTTTATGTACACCTATCATGGTTAGATAACTTTTGAATAGTATTATTTTATTTATATTTGTTTTTATTCAGGGTGTTATATCTTTTTTTTTTGGTGAGGCGGTATCTTATATTAATACATATACTTGAAATTTTAACAAGCATGTATTTTAGTTAAATCGATTAAGATATTGGATTTCAATTTTAAAGTATGTAACTAGCTCCTTGAATAATTATACTAAATTTTGGAACAATTCCATTAAAATTAATTTTTCATTAGTCAATATTATCGATTGGAGCTGACTTTAAAATTATTCTTTTACTTTATATTCACAATCTCTATTTTTATTTTTTATTTTTAAATTTTAAATTCTAAATTTTTTAAAAAGTGAAAATTAAAAAAATTAACACTAAAAAATCTTAATATGGACTAATAAAACATTGATTTCGTGTACATTTTCTTTTTAAAATATTTGTGTTTTCAATATATATATTCATTTGCTTTGAAACTTTTTAATTATTATATATGAATTTTATACTTTATTTAATATAGTAAAAATATTTTATGAATGTGATAAAATGATTATAAAAAATAGATATAAATATTGAAATGGTGAGGTGGCGTGTGTGGATATCGATCCATGGATCAATTGCATGCCTAACCCGTCTTCTTTTCTTGTACTTGTTCCACATCAGATGCTGGACTTTACAGTTAGTGGGTCCCAGACACGATTTCATTCTGAAATTTGTAGTGTGATGAAGTGCAGGCCAGTGAGGCTTAATTATAGATATGCATCTGATGAAAAGACCAAAACACCCTTGCCTTTATCGCCATCATCATCATGGCACCCTTTGAAATGGAAAGAGTTAGCCCTTGCAATTTGCGCGTACAGCTTAAGTGGCCCATCCTCTTTGCTGTTTAGTCGACATTTAGTTACAAGTTATAACCCCGTATCAGATCTCCCTCCTTGCATGAAAAAGACAAAAAGCCTCCTTTGCTTTTTTAAGTAACAATATTGTTTCTTTATACATCACTTTTAAAGTCACATTTTAATGATTTTTAATCATATTATAAATAAATTATTGCTGTCTAAGATTCTTGAACGAGCCATTTGACCTCAAGTTACGTTCATTTTGGCATAATGAATTGGCTGATCATTTTGCAACTAAATTAGATTAGTTTAAATAAAAAATACAAATTGAAACAGAGCAAGATTTGTATAGTGTATGTAACATTTTTGTGTATCTTTTTTCTGGAATGTTTAAAAACATATTTAAATGAGACCTTACTTTTCTTTTTAAAATAATATTTACTTTTTTTTTTTACCAAAGATATGAGACTCGAACCCGCAACCTCTTAGTTGAGTATGGAGAGACTATGCCATTTGAACTATTACTCATTGGCAAAATAATATTTACTTTGACAGTATTACTTGAATAATTTATATGAATAAAATAAATGAGACTTAAAATTATATAAATATCTTAAATATAATTCGGTTACATATCTTATTTTAAATATGGAAAAGTATAGGATACCAACGTATTATCTGCCAACTTCTGTCAACTCTTATTTATATTTGTGTTTCTTGGAAGTGTGTTCGTAGATGTGTCTAATAATTAATATATTTTAAATACATATATAAAGAGACACATCCAGAAAATATATCTATAAAGACACTTCTATTAAACACAGTTATAAAAAAAGACATTTTTATTAAACACATCCACGAACACACTTCCATGAAACACAATTATAAATAAGAGTTGGCAGAAGTTGGCAGATATGCTGTAGCGGAACCGTTTAAATATATCTATATAAATTAAATTAAATTAAATTAAGTCCATTTACATTAAATATATGTATATAATTTAATTTAGAGAAAATTTCACTCTCCTCCCCTGCGAGATGTTAAAATGACACTCTATTTTATAAATGTACATTCCCCTCCTTTCTAACTTTTTAAAAAACCTCCCCTTTAATCCATTTTAAATTTTGTGTTAACTAATATTAACTTTATCCATTTTTAAGAAAAATTAAATTATTTTTTGAAAAAATACCCATTAGCAAAAATTATCCACACTCTATTTCGGAAGGAGATTTCTTCAATCTTGTTGATGCTCTCCAAGAACTCTAATCTCTCTCAGTTTCTCGTACCCAAAAAAGAGAAAGGGAACAAAGTTAAAAAATCAATAATTGAAAGGATCAAAATAAAATTAGTAACTTTTTCAAAAAAAATGAGATATATTTTGTAATTATTTTTATGAAGGTTAATGATACTCCTACAAAAATATAAGAGTAAAAAATCTATGACCAAAAAATTATATAATTATTAAATTTTTTAAAAAATATAATTTAATCAATAAAAAATAATTTATTAAAAGATATTTTGGTAAGCAAAATTTAATGATAAAAAATAAAATTTTTATTAATGGGTATTTTTTTTAAAAATAATTTATTTTTTCTAAAAAATGGATAAAGTTAACATTAGTTAACACAAAAAGTTTAAAATGGATTAAAGATGAGGTTTTTTAAAAAATAAAAGGGAGGAGAATGTACATTTATAAAATAGAGGAGAGGGGAGTGTCATTTTAGCATCTCGCAGAGGAGGGGAGTGTAATTTTCTCTTTAATTTATTATTGGTATAGTATGATGGTTTTCAGTGACTAAAAGAAGGGGGGTTGAATCTTAGCCCCCTTTTTTGCTTGGTTACACTTGCTGGTCTATAAGGAGACTTTTTTATTTTTGTTTCGTCCCTAATCATGAGACATTTTATTTTTGTCTCGTCACTTGGCACGAGATATTTTTCAGTTTTAGCTTTGTGCAGTAGAAACAGAAATGGAGTAGAAGAGAGAGAAAATTACACCCAGATATATCTTGGTTCAGCTGTTAAGTGCAGTGCAGCCTACATCCAGTCTCCATCACAACAATGATAGAATTTCACTATAATCTTCTTGATTACATACTGTAAAGTGCTAACCCAATTTACAAGGGGTTTCTCACAGAATCATGAAACACAACATAGATGAACAAAAGAACTCTAAGGACATCTATGACTTTTTCTTTTAATTTTGCACTCTCTGCCTTTTTTCGCTCATGGCTTTTTTTTTTTACAAACCTCACTGTTTGCCTTTTTCCATGAGACTCAAGACATGACAAAATTAAACAGAAAAATACAAAACAGAATACATTGAAGGAGAAGAACTTCTGTTAGCTCAAGTAGCTCTGAAAACTCTGTGCCTTGCACTCTCACCCTTTCTCCTTGCTCCAAACTGTGGTTGTTCTCTCTTTTTATAGAAGAGGGAAGCCTCCACCTTTGAAGCCAAAAACCAAGCCAACTTCTTCTTCTCCAAGAACAAAATCGGTTCGGCCAGAGAGAGAGAAGAGATAACCCATGCAAGACCCAACATGCAATTACCTCTAGTCCTTCCTTGGTCATCAATCCGAGCGCTCCATCCTTGGCTTGCTCTCCAAGATGAATTTCTGGCCCTTGATGCTTCATAATGATGATGACTTCTTCTGCTCCACTTTTGCTTCCTCCCTCACGTAGCCACCCTAGCTACCTTCTGTGATGAGTGAACGCAAAAGCAGAGACAAGCCATCCCTCCAAGGATCTTCTCCTTGCTGGCCGAATCTCCTTCAACTATTTTTGGTATGGAGAAGCCAATATCTCATCACCATATCTTACCATAAGTGATAAGAATCTTAGCCACTATATTTTTTATGTTTTCTTGCCATCAGTTCGGTGGTCTTAATGCAAGTAGCTCCTTCTTTCTTTTGGTAGCTCAACTTAGCTTCCATAATTTCCTCTGTGATATGACCGAAGAGAAAAAAGAGATGAGAGAGAAGATAGAGCTAGAAGAAAAGCAAGTAAATAAATCAAATTAATTGAAATGGGATTGCTTTTACTTCCCTTGCAGTTTAGCGTGCAGCATTGACGTCCTCAATCAAATCAATGACACTTTCTCTCTCATAGTTCCAATGCATTTATTAACTTCACTTTAATGAAAATTGAATTCCATCACATGGTGAAGTGTGAGATCCGTTGAAGGCATAATAACAATAACAACATTTGCTTTCCTGGTTAATTGTTTTCGGATCACGCATTGGATGTATAGCAAAAATGATTAACTTGGGCTTGTAGCAATAATAATTCAATTTTGGCCCAAGTATTGTAACCATTAATTCAGCCATATGGATCAAAAGATTTTTGTATCAATGCTCAATGTTAACTTTAATTTGGGCCTATGATAATATTTGAATTCTGGCTCAAATAATCACAAATTACTTCAACCACATAATAGAGAAAACATTTAAACAAGGCTGAATGGTTTTAAGCATATTGGGCTTGCAACATTTTTCTTTTATTTCCGGCCCAAATATACCTGCATAGCAAAAATTAATTTATTAACATATATGAATTAATATTTTTCTATCGATCAGAGTAATAATATTTTGTCATCACGAATATTAGCTTTAGAGTTTTCTAAACTCATCAATCTCCCCCTTGATAACAAACATTATTAAAATTGAAATAAAAAGAAATTTAAGATTTTGAGTAAAGAATACTCCCTTTGAAGATTTGTATTTCTCCCCCTTTCAAATTGTCACATGGCTCCCCCTTAATATATGCTATTTTACCAAGGGAAGCTTCAACCTGTAACAATTTTATCAAGCCTAAGGCAACAATGTTATTCAACATATTTAATGTAAGATGTTGAATGGCTTGATTTATGAGCAGAATTGGATGATAATCAAAACTCATTTGTTATCAATAATTTGATTTTTTGCTCAAACTCACAACATAGTTAATCAAACAATATCTTTGAAAATGAATTGTTGTTTTAAAATATTTTCCAATCAAATCAGAGCAACATACTTATGGTAAGAAAATATTTTTAATCACAGCATGATCACAGCAATTTTCAACATTTATTTTCATACCCAATGCTTAAAGGAACTGCCAAAAATAAAATATTCAGCAAGCATATTTACCAAGATGAAACATATGTATGTTCCTAATCCAAAACTTATTCATCAAGATAAATCAATTGCTTCCACACATGCGTATTAACAACCAGGCAGCCATATGGGAAAAATAAATGTATCACCATTATAATCAACCAAGCATTTTACCAAGATAATCATTAAGCAACAACAGTAATCACAGAATAAATCAATCAAATGCATTATCAGTATGCATTATCAAGCATCAAGTGTATCCTTTTAACAAAGGTGATTATGAACTCTCAAAAAGAGAATTTCATCCCCTGTTTTTTCTCCTATTTTTCCTATTTCAATTTTCAACCATTCCTCCCTCTTTTGGCATCAAGGGGCACCTGCAAAAAGATTTTGACATAGGAAGCAGAGTATGCAAAATATTACCCAAAATGTTTTACAGAGTCATGTGTCTATAGTACCAAAATAAACTACCACAGTATTAGATTGAGTCTAAACATGCCAAATATCAACAAACATAGAGAAAACAGTAATTAATGATCAGAGAGATTAAAATCAGATTCCTCAGCTCCTTCTTCACTGGCAACACCCAACTCGTCCTCAAGGTGTTCCAGCATCATCCTCCTTGTAACTCATCCTCCCGTAATGACTGAAACCTTATTCTCAACAGCTTCGTTTGTTAAATCAACTTCAAAATACTCAAAAATGCTGGTGAGAAACATGCCATATGGAAGACTAGCCTTTTTGGTATTCTTTATAGATTTTCACATATGCCTTATCATAAGGTATGCAAAGGAAATTTGAGAAGTAACAAGAGCAAAAAGAACAAAAAATCAGAAACTGTTACCCGGTGGTGTAAACCACTTTGTGGTATGAGAATATGAGATATGAGTTTGTAAAGAAGAATTGTCTTATCTAGACCAAGTTCCTTGAGAGTTGGATTCGTGCCATCCATTCTAGAGAGACTTTCACAAGTTTGGTTTAAAGCTATCTGGTAAGTGATCCCAACCTGTAAATCCCATTTCTTGGACATGTATGCCATTGGTCCCTTTTTTTCATAGCCTAGAGCCATCCCAAGGGTTGCAGTATCAAGGATTATGTGAACTCCCTTCACATAGGAGTGAATGATGCCATCCATTAGTCGTATGTTGCCATAGAACTCACGGACCAAACTGGGGTAAACTGGTTTTTGGATGTGAAGCAGTGGTGTCCATTGAAGGTTATCAAACAGAGAAGAGATATGGATTCCTTTGTTGGTGAGTGAGTTAAGATTGACGAGGTAAGTAGCGCAGAGATGGCGCTTTTCCAGAACTTCATTGTGGAATTCATAAGATGCACAAGAGTCGAACCTAGACGGATCATAGTGAGAGTGTGATTTTTGGAACTTTTTCTTGAAATCCCATGTCTCCAAGTTCCCTGGCTCCTTGGTGTTATTCAAGGCAAACCCTTTAGTCTTCTGAGCACTGCTTTCGGGTGTGGTTCTTTTCGGTGGTGAGTGCGATGGTGATGGAATGGTGGAAGTGAGTGATTCTTCTTCTACTTCAATGCTTGGCTCTTTGTTCTTCCCACTTTTTCTTGAACTTTTCTGAGCAATCACCTTAGTGTGCATGGTTTCGGTCTGTTTGGTTGAAAGTGAGGGAGAAGATGAAGAGGTGGAATGGATATGTAAGTTGAAGAGAAGGCCGAAAGGTGAGGTGAGTGGAGGGAGGTTAGAGAGGCAATAAATTTGGAGGGGAGAGAGGATTAAGGGAATTAAATATCCATTAAGTAGCAGTTAATACCCAAGGGATTTCACTTTTATTTGAAATAAATTGAAAAATGTGGTTTCCTAGAATCAAGGGATTAGATGGAGGGAAAGATTTGATTTGACATCATCCTCTTCCATTAAAATTTGATGAGACATCAAAGAGATTGTGATTTTTTTTAAAAATGAGG
Organism: Arachis duranensis; assembly: GCF_000817695.3. NCBI lineage: Eukaryota > Viridiplantae > Streptophyta > Magnoliopsida > Fabales > Fabaceae > Arachis > Arachis duranensis. The sequence goes on along the minus strand of NC_029779.3, from coordinate 335,987 downwards.
AACTAACAAAACGGTCATGGTGGGCTCAAAGAGATTTGGTATGGCCCACGAAAATTAAGTTCTGCGCAGCCTCCCCCTTGATCACAGCCCTTCCATTACTCTTATTTTTATCTCGTCCATTCCTACGAGACAAAACTTAGCAGAATCAAAATTTCACAAATTATCAACAGAAACAAGATCAATCATTCCCAAGCTTTTTCTTAATGAACAGAATATGTCTTCACAGAGGGGTTTTGTAAAAATGTCAGCAAGTTGGTCTTCAGATTTTACAAATTGAATATCAATAGTACCCTTTTGCACATGTTCTCTAATAAAATGATATTTGATCTCAATGTGCTTTGTTCTTGAGTGCAAAACAGGATTTTTTGAAATATTTATAGCACTCATGTTATCACAAAATAAGGGTATACTATTGATCTTTAATTTGTAATCCTCCAACTACGTTTTTAACCAAATTAATTGTGAGCAACATGCAGATGCAGAAATATATTCAGCTTCAACTGTGGATAGGGCTACGGTTGCTTGTTTTTTGCTTGACCACATGTTAAGTGAGCTTCCAAGGAAGCAACACATGCCGGATGTACTTCGTCTATCCACTCTATCTCTCGCATAATCTGCATCACAAAACCCTACTGCACAAAAATCATCAGATTTTGGATACCATAAGCCATAATCACATGTTTCCTTAATATATCTAATGATGCGCTTAACAGCCGAAAGGTGGAATTCTTTTGGGTGAGATTGAAACCTTGAACATACACCCACACTTTGAACAATATCCGGTCTAGAAGAGGTAAGGTACATTAGTGAACCTATCATTCCTCTATACCTTGTTTCATCCACATATTTGCCATCATCATCCTTTTCAAGTTTTGTGTTAGGATGCATTGGTGTTCCCATTGGTTTGGAATTTTCTAGGCCAAATTTTTTGATAAGTTCTTTTGCATACTTTCCTTGGTGAATAAAGGTACTACTAGGAGTTTGTTTAATTTGGAGGCCAAGAAAGAAGGTAAGCTCTCCCATTAAACTCATCTTAAACTCACTAGTCATGAGTTTTCCAAACTCTTCATACAAGGACTCATTGGCCGATCCAAACACAATATCATCCACACAAACTTGAACTAGAAGAATATCATCATTAGATGCTTTAATGAATAAAGTTGTGTCCGTGGTACCCCTTTGAAATTTGTTTTCCAATAAGAAGGCACTAAGCCTTTCATACCAAGTTCTTAGAGCTTGCCTAAGACCATAAAGAGCCTTAATTAATTTGAAAACATGATTTGAAAATTCTTTATGTTCAAAACCGGGGGGTTGAGCTACATACACTTCTCTATCAATAAAGCCATTAAGGAAAGCACATTTAACATCCATTTGAAACATTTTAAAACCCTTATGGGCAGCATAGGCAAGGAGCAACCTAATTGCTTCCATTCTTGCTACCGGAGCAAAAGATTCATCAAAATCTATACCCTCTTCTTGATCGTAACCTTGGGCCACTAATCTAGCCTTGTTACAAACAACTTGTCCATCCTTACCAAGTTTATTTTTAAAAACCCATTTAGTACCCGTAACTTTCTTACCATCCGGATGAGGTACTAGAGTCCAAACCTCATTCTTGTCGAGTTGAGCAAGCTCTTCTTGCATGGCTTTCACCCATGATGGATCTTCAAGGACTTGTTTGACATTGTTGGGCTCCATTTGTGACAAGAGTGCAAAATTGCTTGGTTCGGATTGCCTTTTGGTTAAGGATCTTGTTGTCACACCTTGAAAGGGATCTTCAATGATAAAGTCATGAGGATAACCCCTCATAGACTTCCATTCTCTAGGCTTCCTTTGTGGTGTTGAGCTTTGATGAGCTTCTGTGGGTCTCACTGTTTCAGTTTCTCTTGCTGGCTCAGGAGACAAAATGGAAATATCTCCTCCATTCTGACGAGACAAAACTGGACTGGCAGATTCTTCATTTTGGGCAGACTTGGGATTTTATTTGCTTGTTTGAGCTTCTTCACAATCTGAATTATTATCTATCACAGTACTGGAATTAAATTAGAATCACAAAAAGTGATATGTATGGATTCCTCTATAGTTCTATGATTTTTGAGATAAATTCTATAGGCTTTGCTAGTAGTGGAGTATCCAACAAACATGCCCTCATATGATTTTGGATCAAATTTGCCAAGATTTTCTTTGTTATTAAGCACAAAACACTTGCATCCAAAAACATGGAAATACTTAAGATTTGGAGGGGTTCCTTTCCATAGCTCATAAGGAGTTTTCTTTAACCCTTTTCTAATAATGGTCCTATTCAAAATATAACATGATGTATTTACAGCTTCAGCCTATAGAAACTTTAGAACCTCATTCTCACATAACATAGCCCTAGTCATCTCTTGAAGGCTTCTATTCCTTCTTTCAACAACCCCATTTTGTTGAGGTGTTCTAGGGCATAAAAAATTATGAGTAATTCCAAAGTCATCACAGAATTTTTCAAAGTCTTAGTTTTCAAATTTTTTTCCGTGATCACTTCTCAAATGGGCCACTTTTAAATCTTTTTCATTTTGAATTTTCTTGCAAAGGGTTGAGAAAGCATGAAAAGCATCATTTTTATGAGCAAAAAAAAGTACACAACCAAATATAGAGTAATCATCTACCACTACCAAACCATAGTGTTTACCTCCTAGACTTTGAGTTCTTGTTGGACCAAAAAGATCAATGTGTAACATCTCTAATGGTCTTTTGGTTGAAATTCCATCTTTTGGTTTAAAAGAGGATTTAACTTGTTTGCTTAGTTGACAAGCATCACAAGTAAGATCCTTATCAAATTTGATTTTAGGAATTCCTCTAACTAGATTTTTCTTTACTAGCTTAGAAATTTGGTACATGCTAGCATGACCTAACTTTCTATGCCATAGCCATTTTTCAGATTCAAGAGAAGTAAAACATGTTACATTTTGTTCTTTTAAGTCCTCAAGAGTTAATCCATACACATTGTTGCATCTTTTAGCTTCAAATAAAATATTCCCAGTTTTTTCACAAACAACCAAACACACAAATTTTCTAAAAACAACTTCAAAACCTAAATCACATAATTGGCTTACACTAAGTAAGTTATGTTTCAAACTATTTACAAGAAGAACATCATTTATACAAGATGAAAAGCTTTTACCGACTTTACCAACGGCCACTATCTTTCCTTTACCATCATCACCAAAAGTGATAAGTCCTCCATCATATTCATCAAGCTTTATGAAGAAGGTTGTTTTTCCGGTCATATGCCTAGAACATCCGCTGTCCATGTACCACATATTTTTCTTCCGTTTGGATGCTAGGCACACCTACAAAACAAGCTCAAGTGACCTTAGGTATCCAAATTTTCTTGGATCCTTTCACGTTAAACCATCTCCTATGACCTAAGCCATTGTAATAAAAAATAACTTTGTAAACTTTGTCACCAATCATTCTTTCACCAAAAAAGCATTGAATGGGAAAGTGTCCATTTCGGTTGTATAGTTTACAAAACCTTGGAGTTGCTGTTTTGTTAAAATAGGTGGGATCTTGAAACCTTGTGTCATTAGAAGATGAAGCTCTATTTTTAAAAGAAGGTTTCTCATCAGATTTTTAAAACCCCAAACCAGCTTTATCAAAGAGTGGTTTTTGACTAGCCAATATTTGATTTAAATTTTCAGAACTTTAAGTAAACTTGGCTAAGTCATTTTTCAGATTTTTAATCTTTTTCAGCAACTCTTCATTCTCCTTAAAAAAATTTACATATGCAACAACAGAATGGTTACTTTCACAACTTTTAAGTTGGCCTTTTAACTTCTTATTTTCTTCAACAAGATCACAAGCAGTTTCGGCCTCCCTCAGCTTTTCCTTGAGAAAATCATTTTCAGTTTTAAGAATGATAATTTGTTGTTCAAGATCTTGGTTATCAAGAAGAAAACATCTTATTTTTCCAGAAAGATAGTCTATCATAAGATGAAGATCTTCAGTGTTAGGGTTGTGAAAGACTACCTGATCTATGTGATCTTCTATGAGACATGGTTGTGACTTGGTCTCGGATTCCTCACCATCATCATCTGAGTCATTTTCCAAATCTTCTCATGAAGCCATCAGTCCCTTCTTCTTTCCTCTTTTTAGCTTCTCCTCCTTCTTTAACTTGGGACAATCAGATTTGAAGTGTCCCATTTTCTTGCAGTTGTAACAAGTTACTTTGCTAAGGTCTTTCTTCATTTTTCTTGAGCTGCTGCCTTTGCCTTTGAACTTTACCATTTTTCTGAATTTTTTGGCAAACAACACAAATTCATTTTTAGAGGAGTTATCACTAGATTCATCATCCAGGGGGTTAGTTACAGAAGAAAAAGCAATTCCTTTCTTTTTTGAATCTTTTTTCAAATAAATGTTTTCAAAAGCAAGAAGGTTTCCTCTCAAATCATCACATGTCATGGAATCAAGGCTATTGCTCTCAGAAATAATTAAAGCTTTTGTTTCCTACTCTTTAGTGAGACATCTCAACACTCTTCTCACAAGCACAGAATCAGAATGTGTTATTCTCATAGCATCTAAGCCAACAATGATGGTTTTTAACCGTTCGAATAGTTCATCAATAAATTCTCCTTCCTTCATTGCAAATATTTCATACTCTCTGTTTAACATGTCTATCCGAGTCTTCTTCACAATGGTGGTTCCTTCATGAGTGATTTGCAGTTTATCCCAGATTTCTTTTGCCGTTGTGCATCGTGATACCCGTCGGTATTCCTCAAAGCTGATAGCACAGTTGAGTAGATTTACAGCCTTGGCATTTAGTTCCACCTTCTTTCTATCTTCCTCGGTCCAGCTTGCTCCAGGTTTAAGAGTGACTACTCCTTCAGCACTTGTGTTAGATGGAAATTGAGGACCTTCTAGGATGATCTTCCAGAGTCTGTAGTCTACTGCTTGCACAAAGATCTTCATTCTCTCCTGCCAATAGGTATAGTTTTTCCCATTGAAAAGAGGCGGTCTGTTGCTTGACTGTCCTTCTGTAAGGTTGTAGGACACCAGATTTGAGCCACTGCTTTCAGCCATCTGGATCTTTTCTCCTAGCTGCAAAGCTTGATCTCTTTGAAACCAAGCTCTGATACAAATTGATGGTTTTCAGTGGCTAAGAGAAGGGGGTTGAATCTTAGCCCCCTTTTTTGCTTGGTTACATTTGCTGGTCTATAAGGAGACTTTTTGATTTTTGTCTCGTCCCTAGCCACGAGACTTTTTATTTTTGTCTCGTCACTTGGCACGAGATATTTTTCAGTTTTAGCTCCTGTGCAGTAGAAACAGAAATGGAGTAGAAGAGAGAGAAAATTACACCCAGATATATCCTAGTTCAGCTGCTAAGTGCAGTGCAGCCTACATCCAGTCTCCATTACAACAATGATGGAATTTCACTATAATCTTCTTGATTACAGACTGTAAAGTGCTAACCCAACTTACAAGGGGATTCCCACAGAATCATGAAACACAACATAGATGAACAAAGGAACTCTAAGGATATCTATGGCTTTTTCTTTTAATTTTGCACTCTCTGCCTTTTTCCGCTCTATGGCTTTTTCTTACAAACCTCACTGTTTGCCTTTTTCCATAAGACTCAAGACATGACAAAATTAAATAGAAAAATACAAAACAGAATACATTGAAGGAGAAGAACTTCTGTTAGCTCAGTAGCTCTGAGAACTCTGTGCCTTGCACTCTCACCTTTTCTCCTTACTCCAAACCGTGGCTGTTCTCTCTTTTTATAGAAGAGAGAAGCCTCCACCTTTGAAGCCAAAAACCAAGCCAACTTCTTCTTCTCCAAGAACAAAACCGGTTCGGCCAGAGAGAGAGAAGAGATAACCCATGCAAGACCCAACATGCAATTACCTCTAGTCCTTCCTTGGTCATCAATCTTCATCAATCCGAGCGCTCCATCCTTGGCTTGCTCTCCAAGATGAATTTCTGGCCCTTGATGCTTCATGATGATGATTACTTCTTCTGCTCCACTTTTGCTTCCTCCCTCACGTAGCCACCCTAGCTACCTTCTGTGATGAGTGAACCCAAAAGCAGAGACAAGCCATCCCTCCAAGGATCTTCTCCTTGCTGGCCGAATCTGCTTCAACCATTTTTGGTATGGAGAAGCCAAAATCTCATCACCATATCTTACCATAAGTGATAAGAATCTCAGCCACTACATTTTTTATATTTTCTTGCCATCAGTTCGATGGTCTTGATGCAAGTAGCTCCTTCTTTTTTTTGGTAGCTCAACTTAGCTTCCATAATTTCCTCTGTGATATGACCGAAGAGAAGAAAGAGATGAGAGAGAAGATAGAGCTAGAAGAAAAGCAAGTAAATGAATCAAATTAATTGAAATGGGATTGCTTTTACTTCCCTTGTAGTTTAGCGTGCAGCATTGATGTCCTCAATCAAATCAATGACACTTTCTCTCTCATAGTTCCCATGTATTTATTAACTTCACTTTAATAAAATTTGAATTCCATCACATGGTGAAGTGTGAGATCCGTTGAAGGCATAATAACAATAACAACATTTGCTTTCCTGGTTAATTGTTTTCGGATCATGCATTGGGTGTATAGCAAAAATGATTAACTTGGGCTTGTAGCAATAATAATTCAATTTCGGCCCAAGTATTGTAACCATTAATTCAGCCATATGGATCAAAGGATTTTTGTATCAATGTTGAATGTTAACTTTAATTTGGGCCTATGATAATGTTTGAATTCTGGCCCAAATAATCACAAATTGCTTCAGCCACATAATAGAGGAAACATTTAAACAAGGCTGAATGGTTTTAAGCATATTGTGCTTGCAACATTTTTCTTTTATTTTCGGCCCAAATATACATGCATATCAAAAATTAATTTATTAACATATATGAATTAATATTTTTGCTATTGATCAGAGTAATAATATTTAGTCATCACAAATATTAGCTTTAGAGTTTTCCAAACTCATCAAAGTATATACATATAAATCGAATAACATAATTTAATGTACTACCGATACAGTATATAAATAGTAAATTGAATCAGTCTATTTCGATTTATTACTTGTACCAATATTTTGAAAATCAGACCGGATTGATCGGTCGAACCTGTTCAACCAGAAACTAACAAAAAAATGGTCCGGTTCAATATATAAAACCGCCCAATTGAAAATCATTCGAAAATTGATAACCGATCAGTTGGATTGGATTAGGAACCGACCAGTTCTTATAAACGCCATCATTTTGAACTTTGAAAAAAAAAAGAAACCAACGCTTAAACGCATCACCCTCGCCCACCTCCTTCCCCCAACACCCCCTCCTCTCGTGACATTCAGAATTGGAAAGCAAAAAATTAGGGTTCTGCCGTCGCCGCCCGTTATTGTCAGTGCCTCCGCAGCCTCCTCCTTCCCCCTGTCTCGAGCTGAGCCACTCTCTTGTAGCGTGGCACGTCGTTTGATTGAGGGTTGGAGCTGCTCGCCGTCTGTTCATCGTGCCTCGCCGTTTGTCGTCTGTTTGTCGATGTGCTATCCGTCAGAGGTTAGTGGCACTGTTTACAGACTTACAAGGTTGTTCACTTCTTCGGATCTTGCTTTTATGCTTTTTTTAGTGATTTATTGATTTCTGAATGTGGATTGAAATCAAATTGTTGATTTTGTGTTTTTAAAAATAGATTTGTTACTCTGCTGCTGCTCTTTTTAATTTCTGAGAAAATGAGCATGCTGTTTTTGAATTTTAATTGATATATTTATTGATTTCTGGTTTAAGGTGATTAATTGTTGCTGCTTTTTTAATTTTTGTTGCTGATTGTTCTTGATTTCTGGCTGTTGTTCAGTCTGTTGTGGTGTTGGTAATAGTATTTTTTATTGGGATCCTTTGAGAGCTGCTAGTAGTGTGTTGCCTTATTGATTTCAGCTATGAAATTATGGATGATTAATTGATATTTGACTGTGCTGCTGCTATTTTTAACTTTGTGAATGATTTATTAATTTCAGTCACTCCCCATTCTCTAAGCTAGCCTCTCTTCGAGCCACTGCCGCCGCCTGTCTGTCGAGCCACTGCCACCGTCCGTTTATCAATCTCGGCCACCGTTCATGCTCTCCAACTCCTGCTCTCTTATTCTTTTTTCTTGGGTTCATTGAAGATAAGATTGGGTTGAATTTTTTATTTTTATTTATTTTTTAAAGCAGATATAGATATGTTTCAATTTTTTCTAACTCTTATTAGTTAGTTCTGATCTCAGGGTCTTCGTTTATTCTACCAACAACAGAAATATAAATAAAAAAGAAAAAAATTGAGCTTTTTTCATCCTCTGATAAAATTTTGAGACTTGAACATAAAAAATCCTATTTTTGTGGCTTCCATTGAAAAAAAATGAGATTCTTTATATTTGAGTTTTTTGTATGTCATTTATGGCTAAATATATAGTATCTGTGTTGATAACTCAGATGTTCATATTTTTTTAGTATCAAGATATGTTTAGCTTCTGATTTGAGAAATTTTTTTATTAACTTAGATAGATAAATAAATAAGAATAGAGAAAGTTGAACAAACTAATAGATTAGCTGTTGAAAAATGTCATAGAGTTCTTAGTATTTTGTCTCAGCCAAAAAATTAAGTTTAGAATAGGAATTTAATGGTGAAAACTGATAAAGCTGTATTAAGGTTTAAGAAAATTGTTTCTTTGCTTCACAATGATTTTGGGTCATACAAGAGTGAAGAAGCATAGAAAACTTCAAGTACTCTTCTTTCAAAGCATACTCTCAGATAATTCGATTGCTTCAAGAACAACAACTACCTTAATCATGATCAATCAAAGAAAGTAGTGATGCTGCCTCAAATTTTGATAATCCTTGTTAATATTTGAAAAAATTTGTTGCCCTTGTGTAATTTATTATTGTGTTATTGTGATTTAATTATTGGTATTATTGCTGTGTAATTGTTATTGTGATTTAATTATTTCTTTTGACATTAAAGATTGATTGTTAATATTTTTATGTTTGTACTTTTTTAGAATATTTATTTATAATTTATTTATTATTTTATTATAAACAATTTTTTTGGTTGAACCACGGTTAGACTGGTTGAACCAGTAAATTAGTGACTAAAACGGTTTGATGACTGGTCCGATTTTTAAAACTTTGACTTGTACAGATTATTATTTATTTATTTATTATTAATTTTAAAATATAAATATCAATAAAAAATATCCTTCATTTGAATTTAAATAAAATATCAAAACAAATAAGAATAGAAATTTAAATTTTGTGTTTTAGTTTAAATTTCAGAAAATGTATATTTTTATGAACTTGTGAATTTAAAATAGAACAATAAATAATTTTTTAAGATTTATTAAAAATCATGATTTGACTCATTAATATCTAAATATCTAAAAATTCTAATCATGATTTGACTCATTAAGAATTTTGTCTATGAAATTCTATCTTTCATGGTTACAAATTAGTTTTAATTTTTCTATGGTCAGATTTGTCAGTATATATAATCTTTCATGGTCAGTTTTGGTACTTTACTCTTATAAAATATGTGATTTGAGCAATAATTAGAATATTATATCAATTAAATTATCATTTAAATTGTAAAATTAAGTGTAGTAAAAACGCTTTGATAATGTTGTGCGTTACTTCTGATTTTAAAAAAAAGCCAAATTAGTTTAACTCCTATATCGCCTTAGAAGGTTATACTTTATATTAATTTTTTCGATGTCAAACGTCGCAAAAATTATTCTTTTGATACTAATGAGTCAAATGATAATTTTTAATGAATTTTTAAAAATCGTTTATTATTGTTCCGTTTTAAATTCATAAATTTGTAAAAATGTAAATTTTTTGAATTTGAACAAAAACATAAAATTTAAATTTTTATTCATTTTAATTTTTAATATTTTATTTTATTCAAATGGAAGTTTTTTTATTGATATTTATGCTTTAAAGTTAATAAATTAACTTAAAGTAAAAAAAAATCAATAATATGTACAAATAGTAAATTGAATCAAGTTGATTTAATTTACTATATATATGCTATACAATAATAAATTGAATCAGGTTGATTCGATTTACATTTATATGTTACATGTATTTAGTATAAATCGACTTAACTTAATTCAATTTATATAAGTATATTTAAGATAAGATGTATAATCAATTCTACATAATTTTAAATTGCATAAATTTTATTAACGTGAATTATATGTATTACTCTAAAATTGCAAGAGTGAGAATTAAATGGATTAATAATCAAATAAAAATGTTTTGTAACAAAAAAAATTAACAAAAAGTAGTCAAAATTTATCTTATTAAATAAAAAAAATTTTTTCGCTCTAACATTACTATTACTGATAATCAAATAGGTGTTTCATGGTCCAAATATTTATCACGCGTTCTTTATACTGTAGGGGACAATATTGGACTCTTAGGATGGCTAGGTGGCTATTGCGAGAAAAACCAATATGAAAGATGAGGTGATCTAAGGCCAAGTATCACGTTGATATGAGGTGATATATCCTTCTTAACTTAATATTCTCCTAAATTTTACATAAAAATAAGTTAAATAAACATTACAATTTCAAAATTAATAAATACTACTACTAGATTGATTAGAGAAGAATATTCAATAGTACAAGGTTGTAGTACAGGAAATTAGGAAAAGCACCGCTGTCTTAACAATGAAATTAACACTGGTGGTCATAGCCCATGGAAATCTGGTGTTCCAGTCATCCCTCAAATATTTCTTTTTTTACAAAGAAACTCTTCTCTCTCCCGTAGTACTTACCCATGGTTAACTGGCGCCGCTTTAGCCTAATTTTTTTAATGCATATGCAGATACTATGTTAAGTTCTTACTTTTAAGTCTTAACTCATTTTCAAATAAATAATATATTCTCTCCTTGTTTCTCTCTCTCTCTTCCTTTGAGGCTTGAGCCCCTACCAAACACCGCCGCCTTATAGGACCGTTGTACACAGTTCCCACCGCCCACGACTCCACCCAGAAAATGTTGAACACTTGAAAACCTGTCTCGTAGGAACCAGCAACACCTTTCTCTCTTTTCTCACCCTCCATTTCTAGGGAAAAACCAAAAGTTAACACACACCATATGATTAGATATTTTTAATTATTATCATAAGGTCTCAGTTGACCAGTGATTATAACGTAGGTGATTCTTGTGTTTCATTTCATTTCATGGAATACTAAACAGGTGAGTTTTCAGTTTTCCAGAGAAGAGAAGAGAGTACTACTTACATCTGCATATGAATGAGCCTCTGCCCTCATTCATAAATTGATTGAGCAGCTATGACGACGGAGCCACCACCAATGCCACTTTCCGGCGAGGAAGCCGCCACCTTATCGGCTTTGGACTTAGAAACAGCACCTCAACCACCCGCACCTCCCCTAAAAAAGAAGCGAAACCTCCCTGGAATGCCAGGTACATTCAATCATTAATTAACTAATTAATACAACACCACTATCTTTTTAACTCAGATATCTTAAATTTTTAAAAAGCTTACTCCATTTTGTGTCACTTTATAAGTGCTTTTGAATAATGTTCTTCAGATCCGGATGCTGAGGTGATTGCTTTGTCGCCAAAGACGCTGTTAGCGACGAACCGTTTCGTGTGCGAGATCTGCAACAAGGGGTTCCAGAGGGACCAGAATCTCCAGCTCCACCGGCGGGGACACAACCTCCCGTGGAAGCTCCGGCAGCGTGCCACCAAGGAGGTACGAAAGAGGGTGTACGTGTGCCCCGAACCTTCGTGTGTCCACCACAATCCTTCCAGGGCGCTCGGCGACCTCACCGGCATCAAGAAGCACTTCTGCAGAAAGCACGGCGAGAAGAAGCTCAAATGCGAACGTTGCTCAAAGAAATACGCCGTTCAGTCCGATTGGAAGGCACACATGAAGACCTGCGGAACCAGAGAGTACAGATGCGGTTGCGGAACCTTGTTCTCTAGGTTTTTCTTCTTTTCAATTTCCTTCAAAATCATTGATCCTTTGATTCTTCTCTTTTCTGCTTCTAATAGTGTGTGTCTCGTGTGTGTGAAAAAGGAGGGATAGCTTTGTTACGCATAGAGCTTTTTGCGATGCGTTAGCTGAAGAGAGTGCTAAGGCTCAAACCCTAAGCACTGATGACAAGGACGGTGTTGGTGCTGGTGTGACTGCGGCTTCTTCTTCATCGCCGCCGCAGCCGCCGCTTACTCCGTCGACTTCGGTGGTGTCTCCGACTCTGTCAATTCAGAGCTCAGGTAGGTACTGTTCAATGGCTGTTTCCGAGCGTCGTTTTGCTGTTTGCACGTTCCTTTTCGTACATTCGGGTCAAATCTGTTGTCAATTTATGTTTGAAATTATTTTCATCCACATTCAATTACACGCTAGAATTTTCAAATTAATTATGAAATTTTGCTAAAGAATGTCTTAGGTGTATTATACAAAGAATTAGAAATTTTTTTTTTTGCTGTATATTCAACTTATTAAAAATTTACAGAATATATATTAAAATAAGTATTGACAAATTATATTTTAAATCATTTATTTTTTTAAATAAAAATAACAAATTTAATTAAAAAATTACATATTTCATTTTTATAAAATTTAATAATTTCAATATAATAAATTTTTTTAAAAAATAAAAAACGCCAAGGACAAAATTTCTTTTGAACCTGTTTGAGTATATACCCAAAATTATATTCTATAGTTGTAGCTATTTAATTATTTAATTTAAGATACTTTTAGAGGCATGACGCAGACGTCAATTAAACTGAGAGGATCCGTTTTTTGTCATTACTATAGTATATACATACTACCATGTGTTTCCATTTTATTTTATTTAATTTTTTTCCAATTGTTTTTGCTCTTGCGGACGGGGTCGTTTGGAAGCTGACAATTTAAGGCAATTTAAGCAGTAGCGAGTAGTGACAAACCCATAATCTGGTCGTCGTCATGTGGTGGTTTTATGAAAAAGAAAATGTTAAAAATTCACATTTCTCCTAATTTATTTTGAGAAGAAAAGCAAGAAAACAGTGATGAAGAACGTTCTCTTATTCTTCATTTTATTTATTTTTATTGAATAATTTAGAACTTAAAAATTACAACTCATTAATGTTTCTTTTCTTTCCATTTCATCTCACCTTTTTTCCACCCATCCTAACACCTTGATTTTCCAGTGTGGAGTTAGGCCATTGTCTCCAAATTTAATAACAGACATAAGTGATCGAGATACTGAAGTTAAAGTAGTACCAGATATTTCCATTTATCAATGGGCTTGTTGTCTTGGTTTTTAGTACTCATATTTAGGGAAACGATGATTGTATTATTTTTGTGTATATCTGTTTTCTATAATGATTTTTAATATTAAAAGTAAAAAAAGACAAGTGATGCATATAACATTTTTTTCGCTTTGGCATCAGAAATTCCGGAAAATGCGACGAGGCTGTCACCGCCAACAACGTGTGTTGCGAAAGCTGTGACAACTAGCACTGTTCTTGCAACTGTGTTGGCATCCTCAGCCGGAGCAGCAGCACCATCAACCACCTCATTCCCCAACGTCACGGCAGCCACGTCACTCTCCCTCTCCGTGCCACTCTATCTCTCCAACAACGTTAACGACCCTCGCCATCACTACACTGCATGTCCACAGCCATCAACAACAGCTGCACTGTCTGCCACCGCATTGCTCCAGAAGGCAGCTCAAATGGGTGCAGCTTCTTCCAACACGTCGCTTCTTCGAGGTTTAGGCTTAGCCACGTCATCTACGGGATATCATCCTCAAGACGAGAGCGGCATTGACAACCCAATAATGCAATGGAACATGAGCAGCCATGTGAAGCAAGAGAATCCGAGTTTGGCAGATCATAACCTTGGGCTTGGACTTCCATGTGGGGATCCGGGTTTTGCAGATGTGATGATGGGGTCCCCTCCCATGACCCGGGATCTTCTTGGTCTTGGAATCGGTGGCAATGGCGGTGATAATGTTAGCAGGGGTGGTCTTTCTGCTTTATTAACCTCTTTTGGAGGGAACTTCGATTCATCTGGAGATGCAGGTGGAGTTCGCCACCAGTAGAATATGTTGATGTGGCTCGCCGCGCTTTTTTTGGTGACGAGAAATCAACTCTACTCTTGTATATCCTTTGAGCTTTCCCAGTCAGAAAAATGACGGGTAAAGACAAAAAGTCACACTTATATTAATCTCACGTCACATGTAGTATACAAACCTCTTTTTCGGGATATAATTATTGTATGCCCAAGTGTTTTGTACTTTTGTCTTTCTCTGTAATGAGTGTTTTAATTTGGTTCCTTACCCCTTCTTGGTAGATCAACGGACAATTAAAATTGTAGAAAAATGATGAAATATGACATGGGATAATGTAGAACTGAGCTACTGTAACTATACGCCTTAGATGAAGGAAAATATTTTGTACATACGAAGGTAAGATTCCCTTAGTAGTTAGTTCATCTTTGGAGAAGTGTTCAACTTCAAATCTCATTTCTCAGAAGATTACTGCTCGCCAAGAATTGCAGTTGTTTTATTCTATATATTTTGTATCTTCTAATACAACCCTTAGTCAAACAATGTGTTACGTGAATGTTTTTATTTAGAAAAGATATTTATGCTCCTTTTTGTATTTAACACTTATGAGTATACACTATACAATATGTTCAAACAATTTGAAAATGTAATTTAAAAACATAGTACTAGATAAAAAGCAAAAGAAAAGATAAGTAAAATCATTTTTAACATGAAAATGGGAAACAAGTCTGAAGAGGAGAGCGGGTTCCAACTTCCAAGTTCAAACTCGGAGTGTTGGCATCATTATTGCTTCGGGAATGGATTTATGAGAGAGTGGATGGCGGTGGCGGTAGTCAATTGTGGGGCGTGTATGTGTGTACGTGAATTCGACTTAGCTTAAGGGGGGTCCTGCTTCCCTTCCTACTCGTCTTTTTAATATTCAATGTACGTATAGCTGGCGTGTGGTGACCACCAAGGCACCAATTGTGTGGAAAATCTACCCAGGTTAATTTTTTTTTTCCACGTTCCTTCAAATCTTAATCGATTTTAAAGTTCTAATATCAGTAGCCACCAGAAAAACAAAAAGTTCTGATACCAGTGTATCGGTAAGAATTGAAGGCTAATGCTTACAGAGTTACAGGAACGTCCCCCAAAGCAGAGTATTCGTTACAATTTCTGTTTATAGCCGACCTGTCATAAAAAATAACTTCACATCAGCTTTTGTGTTATAAACAATAAATAGAAACTCAAAACATCTCTCTCTTCTCCATTAGGAGGAACTAACTTTAGTCTTTATTGTGATCCTACTTAATTAATTAAAATACTTAAAATAAATGTAATTAATTTTTTTCAATAATATAATTTAAATTTGTAAATTTAAAAATAATTCGCTATTAAAAGATATTAATATTAAATAAATTCATATATAATAATAATACACAATATATAATTCGGAATTACACTAATTTATAAAATTACTTAATACAAAGAAAAATATAATTAAGTTCTATAGTTAACGACAAGCATTGTGAAATTGCCATATGTGTTCAATCAAGTCCTCTTTCAATTGTCTATGCTGCTACTTATTTCGAAGTTGGGCATTTCTTTAAAGAAATTGATGGTATGGTGCAAAATCTTCTTCTCCCAACTGAGGTTGTGATAAGGCATTTTTGACATCATCATACTCTAAGCCTTGAGCAAAATTTCCTGCATAAGTGTCTCTTTCATCCTCAACAATCATATTATGCAATATAATACAAGCTCTCATTATGTTGGCAAGTTTTTTCTTTTTCCAAAAGCGAGCTGGACCACGTATAATTGCAAAGCGTGCTTGCAACACTCCGAATGCTTGCTCCACATCTTTTCTTTGCCCTTCTTGGTATTGTGCAAATAACTTGCGTTTCTCCCCTTGTGGCTTTGAGATTGATTTGACAAATATGGCGCATTTAGGATAAATATCGTCTGCTAAATAGTATCCCATAGTATAATTGTTACCATTAATAGTATAATTTACCTCCAGAGCACGGTCATTTAGAATATCATCGAACACTGGAGAACGGTGTAACACGTTGATATCGTTATTTAAAGCAGAAACTCCAAAGAACGCATGTCATATCCAAAGATATGAAGATGCTACAACCTCAAGTACTATGGTTGCAACCCCACGATAACCACTTATGTACATACTTTTCCACGCCTTTGGACAACTTTTTCATTGCCAATGCATGCAGTCAATACTACCCAACATGCCAGGAAAGTCATGACCCTCCGCCATTTGTAGCAGGCGTCGAACATCATTTGGATTTGGTTTTCGCAAGTATTCATCCTCAAACACCAAAATGACACCTTCAACAATTTTTTTCAAGCATTCAATTGTAGTGCTCTCGCGTATGCGCACATAATCATCAACAGCATCAGCTGCTATGCCATATGCTAACATCCGTATCGCAGCGATACATTTTTAGAGTGGTAACAAGCTTCTTCTTCCTGTTGCATCAACTCTTTGTTGGAAATACAAATAGACGTTTGAGAGAGCGTTTACTACCCGAAGGAACACATGTCTTCTCATTCGAAATCTCCGTCGAAAAATGTGAGCATTATACACCGGTTCATCTGCAAAGTAATATTGGAAAAGGCGATCATGTCCTGCTTCTCGATCTCTGTTGATCCATCTACGAGGAGTTGGGATAGAGCTTTTGTCGATATCTTCTTCTTCTTCTTCTTCTTAATCTTCAAGTAAACACTCATCGATTCAATTATCTATGAGTGTGTTATCTTGCCGTCTTCTTTTGCCATATAAAGCCTCATCCTCTTTTCAATGCCAGTGTTGGATACTATCTTGCCTCCAATCTTCAATATCATCATCATTGAGGTCGATAGCATCTAATCCACGAGGGTTGGCAAATTCTAAATATTGCGAATTTGGACTAGATTATACAGGAGTATGAGAGGATGGGTTAGAAGAGCCACCAACACCATATGAGTTATGTCTGGATACACTGAATTGAGTTGGAAACGGCAAAGAAGTTGGAGTAACATTTTCGATAGAGGGGTTAAATATGGATGAAAATGAAAAATGTGGTGTTTGTGAATTTTGATTTTGCGGTTGGAATATAGGAAATTGATTATTATAAGGAGCTTGAAAATTGAAATTAGAAAGATTTTGTAAATTTGGATTTGAAATGTATTCGGTAATGTAAAGTTTTGATTTGGAACTTGAGAGTTGCAGTTTTAGATTGTTGAGTATTTGGAATTTGAGAAAAGTTTTGTAAGTAATTGAAAAAAGAGTTGAGTTGGTTTGGATCCATTCTTTCGAACAAAAAATAATATTAGCAGAACTTTGATTTTGTAAACTTGGAAGAAGATGAAGAAGAGTAGTAGAAAGTGTGAGAATAGAAGTGTATCTAAGTAGTATATATAGAATAACAAAATATTAATTTGTTAATGATAACGGTAATATAGTAACGACAAGTTTTTAACGGCTAATTTTGCAACGGCTAGTTTTACAACGGCTAATTTAATATAATAATATAATTAATATAAATTATTAATTAAATAGAATTATAATTAATTATTATAATTATTAATAAATTAAATATAATTTAATTATTTAACATAATTTTTTAAATAACTATATTAAATACTTAAATCATATTTAATTTATAAATAATTATAATATTTAATTATATACGTAAAGTTAAATATATTAATGGTTAACATATTCTGCAGCGTTAGTTATTATATTAATATCATATTATTTAATTTTTTTTAATTTAATTACCACATGTTAAAATATGATTGATTAAAATGAAAACAAACCAAGTCTCTTTAAGTAGGGCCTTGCTTGTTTTGAAAAATGTACTGGAACTTATTTTTATTTTGCTCTAACAATTGGTCTTCATCTTTTGTCAGACAATAGTAAACGAATCCTTCATTTGTTCATCGTTGGAGATGTTTTTAGACTTCTAAAAAAATGAATCATATAAAATTGCAACCTATATTGTCTCATTATGTCTAATCCATAGCTACAATTACTCAAGTAGGCATACGATAGGGAAGTAAATGACTAGAATTTAAAATTTTTAAAATTAATATATATAATAGGAGTATTTTAGTCATTTTCTATAATAAGGATATTATTGTAATCATTTTTTATGAAAAATAATATTAATTTAGACCAATTTAAGATTTGATTCATTATTTTTTCGGTTAAATTAATTTATTTGGCCTAATTATAACAAAAATAGCACCGTTTAATCGATTATATATGTTAAATTTTAATTATTAAAAAATATCTTTAAAAAAGAATATTTTAAACATTTTTATCTGAATAATTTCTATTTTATATTAGTAGTTGATTTTAATAACTGATTTTAGTATACACATAAAATATTTATATATTTTTATATGGATTAAAATCGTGTGTTATCGCCGATTATTCTAGTCGTTCGAATTTTTTTCTAATATGGAACTAATTTTTATTATAAATTGTAAATTAGCAAATTGTTCCCAATGATTTGTTTGTTGACATGATGTAAAAGAAATTTCGACAGTCCGATTTGATGATGCCCAAAATGGAGGGGGACAAAATTGGGAGGGTCTAAGTTATGGTTTGATGTTTTTTTTAGATAATAAAATTGCAAATTGCTGGGTTTCATTTAAATTGATGCAAAAATATTTTAAAAGCCAAATAGAAAATTAGAGTGTCCTACTTAGAGATGGGAATTTTTATAGGGGTGAGACGCTTCTCTCGTTCTCCATTTCATTTAGTAAAATATTTTTTTTTTTCATTTTCGTCATGAGTTTTTGTTTTTTTTTTCTTTGATTGTTTGGAGAAGAGGTAGATATTCGTAGATATTTATTGATATTATTAAATTTTATTTAAAAAATTAACATAATTATAATAAAATTTTATACAATTCAATAAAATGATCAAATCAAACACAATTTAATACAAAATTAACATAATAACACACATTAAACTTTTAACATATAAATTAAAATAAAATAAATTAAAGTTACTTATACAACTTTTATATATATGAACATTTAAGTAAATTTTCTTTTGCAAAAATTTCACTGGTCCTATGAGATGGGTACCTCAATCCCCACCTCTGTCTTCATTTATTTGCGGAGGCGGATTTTCGTCCCTATAGAGATTTTGTAGGTCCCTGTTAACCTCTGGTGCATGAAATTGTAATCACACTTTTGTAATCCGCACAACTAACTAGCAAGTGCATTGGGTCGTCCAAATAATACTTTACGTGAGTAAGGGTTAAATCCCACAAAGATTATTGGTTTAAAGCAAGCTATGATTATTTTGTAACTTTTAGTCAGGATATAATATCAATAATAATTTTATTACATGTGGCACCAAAGCGACATGTGAACAAACTATGTTTTGTCACGTAACACCATCATCTACGTTGATATGTCACGTATTCACGTGTTTTTAACTGATTCATCCTCACTCTATTACATATTGATGAATAATATTCTAATACGTGATACTGACAGTCTACATTAGCATACCACGTTATCATGTTATTAAAAAAAATAATTAAGAAACCAATATAAGTCATGAATGTAAATTTTGGAGATTAAATTTTATGACATGTGGCACCAAAACGACATGTGAACAAACTATATTTTGTCACGTAACATTATCATCTACGTTGATACGTTGATATGTCATGTATTCACGTGTTTTTGACTGATTCATCCTCACTCTATTACATATTGATAAATAATATTCTGATATATGATATTGACAGTCTACAAGCATACCACATTATCATGTTATTAACAAAAAAAATTAATAAACTAATATAAATCATGAATGTAAATTTTGGAGATTAAATTCGATAAATTAAAATTTTAGAGAATAAATTAAAAAGTAAAATTTTATGACCAATTTAAAAATTAATCATAACAAATGCCGTACTGTTTGAACCCGGAAGAATACATGGTTTTTTTTTTTTTCCCTCGTTTCTATTCCTTTCTTTCCGGTCATTGGCATCTAACAATGCTGATCGCTGTAGCGGGAACATTTATAAAGAGGAGACACCGAAAGGATCAGCTACCACCCAATTTCTTTATTATCATTTAATTTAATTATGCACCAAACTTCTTCCGTTGTGTTTCGATTCTCCTAGGAATTTTCTGGTTAGGGTTTTCCTTCGCTACCTTTCTTCTCTGATCAGCATCAGCTGTAAGTCGTTTCATTTTGAATCTCGTTTGATTTCTCTGCCATCGGTTCTTCCTCTGATTTATTTGAATGAACAATGCGGTTTTTGACCTTTGTTGTCTGTTGCAAATATTGGTGTTGTGTTCCATAGAGTTGAATAAGCCAAATTATTGTTTGTGAAAAAAAAAATGCCACTCGTGTACTTTTCAAGATTGGGCACTGCAATTCAAGGTTCAAATGTAGGAATAGGTGGTGGAACCATAAGTTCTGTTGTTTTCGGTGTTCTGATTGCACAAGGGAAGTTGTTGTTTAGTACTACCAAGTTTTGTCACCCTGTAAACTTCGAAGCTTGTACCTATTTAGTTAGACAGAGAAGAACATTGTCTGTAATTGCCACACCATGTCCCACAGTGTCTACTGATTCTGCTCTCACTTCTCGCTTATCTGCAGCTGCAATCAGTGAATGCTCTGATAATAAGTTAACTTTGAGGTATCGTCGCCATTCACTGTCAAGAAAGGTTGTGAGTAATCTGTGTTTGAGGACAGGTTTGGAGAATGGTAGAAAAGTGGGCATGAAAAGCTCTTGGCAACCCGAAAATCGTACAATTTATAGCTATCTTATTGCTGCAAGGACCTTGCACACTTCTTACCTCTGCACAGAGTTGCCATCTAGAGATTTGCATGGATCATCATCATGCGCTATTTCAGGGCCTGCTCATGGTGTACGTCGTGACACTTGTGCTTGTAAAGAGAACTCAACAAATTCTTCTAATTCATCTAAACCGTATGTTCTCTCTCCCTTCAATTGAAATGTATCCAAAAAATAGAAAAGAATTTTCTACATTCAAATCAATTATTTAAATATCACGGTGAAGCTTTCTCTCCCCTCTCCCCTCCCCTGTGTCGCACACCCTCTTTTCCCCTTTTTCGGTGTCAAGGAAAATTAGTTACTTTTTCCCCGTTTGTTTGTGATTGTACTGGTAACAAAAGTGTATTTTATTTAAGTACATTTTAAAACAGATTGAAGAATGAAGATATATATTCAACATAAGAACTCTGAATACTTGTATTTTGAGAAGCAAATATTTTAGGATGACTCAATTTTAGCGTTAGTACTTGGCAATTAAAATTTACAGTGGAATTCCAGTCTCATTGCTTTACAATATGGTTGGACGATAATTGCAGGAAAGCTCCTTTAGGTAAAACCCTTAAATTAGCATCTGGATCATGCTACTTACCCCATCCTGATAAGGAAAAAACCGGGGGAGAAGATGCTCATTTTATATGCTCTGAGGCACAAGCTATAGGACTGGCAGATGGTGTTGGCGGCTGGGCCGATCATGGTGTTGATGCTGGACAGTATTCTCGTGAGCTCATGTCCAATTCAGTGGCTGCTATTTCGGGGGAGTCCAAAGGTTCAATTGACCCAGCAAGGGTGTTGGAAAAAGCATACTTAAGTACAAAAGCTAAGGGTTCCTCCACAGCATGCATTATCACACTTACTGATCAGGTTACCACCTTTGTATGATGAACTGATAATATTGTTCCTTCAGTGATAATATATTAAAATGGTATAGTTCAAGTACATGCTTAACACAACACTAATCCAAATATCCAATAGTTATAAATTTATAATGGCTCTAGTCCCCTCAAACTTTATTGTGTTTTAAATTTTAAACATGTTGACACACTAATAGCAATAGCTCTGACATTACACATTATATTTCTACGTATATCAGTTTTCTGACTCCTTTGATGCCTTTTCCCTCCTTTTGGGATTCATTTGTGTTTGTGACTGAATGGTACAATTTCCTACAAAACTAGTTAGTGATATATTTGGTCTCAGTATAATTTTCACGGTTTCTAGTGACATTATGTTATAAATAATCAGTTCTGGTACATCATTTTATTTTTGACAATTTTCTTTACTCATGATACTGCAGTGGCTTCATGCTATTAACTTGGGAGACAGTGGTTTTATGGTGATCCGTGATGGGTGCACTGTATTTCGGTCCCCGGTGCAGCAACATAATTTTAATTTCACTTATCAGCTGGAAAGTGGAAATAATGGCGATTTACCTAGTTCTGGTCAGGTAAGATGCACAGGATTGTAAGAGAATGTTACTGCATTAGTTAATAAAATCTTTTAATTTCTGTTAGTGACGAATATCACATGATTTTGCTAGTGGCCCTGTACACCTTTTGCAGTGCATACGATTCCTTCATGGTTTCATTTCCTTGTGTGTATGTGTTTGTGTTTTATTGTGATTTTGTTTAAATTTTAGAAAAAAGATTTATTGACAGCTTGTGTTGTTTGTTGAATTTATAATAAGATTTAATTATCATGTTGGTCCTTATAGTTTTACCAAATTTGCAATTAGATCCTTATACTTTTTTCCTTTTCAACTGGGTCCTTACATTGCTTTTAACTTTGTAATTAGCTCCTTTATGTGAACGTTAAAATTAATGAAATATTCCTCCCCAAAAACATGTAGTTAATGATCTAATTAGGTTATTAATTATGGATACCTTCAATTTGCTGAGAAATATTCCGTTAACTCTTAACATTCTTTATACTAGTAAGGACCTAATTATAAAATTAAAAAGTGTATGGACCCAATTGAAAGAGAAAAAAAAATAAGGATCTAATTATAAATTTAGTGAAATTATAAGGACTAACAAAATAATTAAACCTTATAATACTTTATGTGTCGTATTTGATTTGTTTAATCTCTAATCAAGTTTTTAATCCCTTTATTTACAGGATGTATTGATTTTAGTGGTTTCTTTAAGTCCTATAGTAGTTCTGTTGATTTACTCTCTGTTCAATGTAGTCCCACAGTCAATTATCATATTAGATTATTATGATGTGCTCTTTAGATATGTTATCTCCGATCAGCTGCAAGTGAGATGTGAAATTTGACAAAGTAACTTGCAGCATAAACACCACCGGTTAAAGTAGTCTACTTTAGATGGAAGTTTACTGTAGGCTGTAGGACATTGAAAGATATGGTAAATCCTGGTACTGTGTCTTTAAGAAAGTTGGGGAAATGCAGACAAAGCTTACTACCATTTAAGTATGATCTTGTTAATGCTAGCATATTACTTGCATTCATTATAACAAGCCATTAAAACTTTTGGTGGTTATCTAATTCTTTTCAGACAGTTTTTATGTTTTGTGTCTCAATTATTCCCCTCTATAACATGCGATTGGCATCCATATCCTTAAGTAGTTCACCATTGCCATAGTCAATAAACTAGTTAATCTTCTTGAAAATTTGTTTATCTATGCTTCTTGTTGGATGCTTATGTGGATTGCCTTGTTCACGTCAGGTTTTCACGATTCGTGTTGCTCTTGGTGATGTCATAGTCGCTGGTACGGATGGGTTGTTTGACAACTTGTACAATAATGATATCACGGCAGTGGTGGTTCATGCCAAAAGAGCTGGCTTAAGCCCTCAGGCAACAGCTCAGAAAATAGCTGCCCTGGCACGCCAACGGGCACAGGACAAAGACCGGCAGACGCCTTTTTCAACTGCTGCTCAAGATGCTGGGCTCCGTTACTATGGTGGCAAGCTTGACGACACAACAGTTATCGTTTCATATATTACCGGCTCTGAAGATGCCTAAAATCCAATCCAGTTCTCTTGTACATACTCTTTTTGTCCTCATGCGCACCATGCAGCATATGTGATTATTATAAATAAAAGGTTTAACATTGTTACCCTCCAGAAAATGATGTTAGTGACAACCAATTCAGAAATGTAGGTCCGAATTTAAAGTTTTGACCGTCCAAATTTTGTTTGTAAGCAACCAGCCTCTTAAGTTGGATGTTGTTTTGCTTGGTTGTTGGTTTTGGCACTGAGCAGGAAAGTGTGACAACTGACAAGCATTCAAATTGAAATAATGTAAATGAGAGTTCAGGTTCCTTGAGTAATGAATGAGCCTTTGCAATAGTTTGGCGCTTGTTGCGAATTTATTATCGATTTTTCTCTGGCACGATTGGCTCTTTTCCCGAACCATATGTTCTGGTATTGCATGGGCCCCTGATCTTCGTGCCTAATCAGGAATCCCGTGATGGATGCGTTTCGTCTACGTATATCGGAGGTTACGGAAAATCTGAATTACTGAAAAATTATTGAAAATAAGAAACTTTGAACCAGTGAAAATGAATGCATAAATATATAACAAAAAAAAATGATATGAAGAGTGCTACGTGGGGCCAAAATTTCATATTTTTCTCTTGTGACATCGGTTCCTATTCCTAATGCCAACTCTTGAATGGCCAAAAATATGATAGGAAGAGACAAAATCAGAGAGTGGCAGAGGGTGTGGTGGCCGTATTGAAAATTTTAAGCGAGAGGGGATTTAATTAGTATCCCAAAGAAGAATTGAGGGAAAAGATTTCTTCAAAAAAGCATGGAGTAGAGTGGTCGAGTTATCAGCATCACTGTTTTATAGTTTTGTTTCTATCCTTTAAAGTATTATCCCAAGTCACTCATATCTTGTGGCTTGCCAATGGCAATTGGTCTTCGGCGCACCTTCTCTGTCGTATTGTGGTAGTTACTTCCCTTTCAGAATTCGTGCCTGTTCTCCTCTGTGTCTCTGATTCATAGCAGGCAGAGGCAGTTACAGTTCAAAACAAACTTTCGATTGCCCTCCGCTGCGTTCCACGTTTTCCCGCCATTTTTTAATCCTGAATTAGTTGACAGTTATTATTAATTATTAATAATAATTAATGGAGAGGTTTTACTCCTCTTCTTATTCTTCACAACAAGGGGAAAGCGCTTTCTACACGAGTCCAAGCACGCCAAGCAGAAACTCCGATGTGGATTTCAACGATGTGTTCGGAGGGCCGCCACGGCGGTCTTCCATTAACAGCGAGATTCGGCATAGCCTCAGCTACAGCAGGTTGCAGGATTTGAGTCAAGAAGGAGAAGGAGAAGAAGGCGAGGTTCCAAGTTCGTGTGCGTGGCGTCCGGAGCGGGAGAGACCGGTGTTTGGAGGGGAAGATTTCGTGAATCGGAGGCGTTATTCAAACAAGAACAGTGACTTCTACGATGATATATTCAGAGGCGATGAGTCTCCGATCAGGAATAGGGATCAGAGTCAGAGCCCTTTCCCCAACAGAGTTTTGAGCCCTTCCCTTGCTGACCCTCTCTCCTCTTCTCTACCTTCGAACTTCAGGTTTTCCTCATTAACCTATCCTTCTCGTGCGGATTATTGATGATTTTTAACAAACTCATAAAATTGAATCCAAATTATGGATTAATTAATCATCACTATTGTTCCCTATTTGAGTCTCTCCTTCAGTAAGCAATTTCGAATTAAAAACACTGTTATAATCGTTTATTGTGTGTGAGGATATCTGTGCTTTGAATTTTTAAACTGACTGTGGGGGATAGGATGGCGTCGTTACCCGGACGCGCGGTAATATTATATTATTATTAATTTTTTATTTTATTTTATATTATATATGTGATGATAGTTATATAAATTTTAAAATATAATATTATTTATTAAATTTTAAAAATTATAAGAGTGAATAGAGATAGGACAGATACACACAAAGATAAGTTAGGGTTCAAGTTTTTACAAGAGGACAAAAACGGGCCCGAATGTTACCTTACTTGATACGTTCAAATAGTAGACTACTATATGACAATATGTATTAAACCATCGATTTTTAGTGTTCAACTTTTTAGTGAATCAAATTCATTAGATTCATAATGATTGAAAGAAAATTGCAGATCGATAGCCATTGCTAGTTTTATTCATTTGGGACTGCTTCATGCATTGTTTACTTATCAGCTTCTAAGTTGTGAACTAAATGACTTGCTCATCTCCTATTGTGACTGATGCTAAGTTTCTAACTCTCGTCACTTTCCACTGACCAACCAGTCTTCCTGCCAAATTGTCAAAAGGGATGGACCTTCCAACATTTGGTTACTCTACCAGACGTAGGAACCCACTTAACAACTTAAATGATGGTTTTGGTGCTTCGGATGGAGTAGGCTCTTCAGATTCTCATCTTTCAAGATTTTCAACCCCACCAACCAAGCACAAGGAGGATCCAAAGAATGCTTCAAAACCCGCTTATCGGCAGAGTCTTCTATCGAAAGAGTTTTCAGATATAGAAAGTAACATGAAACAAGACCAATCTAACAGTAATGGCCAATTTCATTTCTCAATATACAAATGGGCAAGTAAAGGGGTGCCAATGGTTATGCCTCTTAGGACAGAGAGAAAAGATAAGCTTAAATTTGAAAGAAGCTCAAGCGCCAAGGAATGTGTGGCCAGTGAGATTACCACACAAAATGATAGTCCTGCATCATACAAAGCCTCCTTGTTATCGAGAAGCACAAGACAAGATGGATCAAATTCTCGTACAACTATTCAAAATGGGGCAGATTCTATTCGAATCACAGAACAAAGAGCTTCTTCCAAAGCTCAATCAGAGACGATGAGCAGCTCTCAAACTGTAACTAAAGATGATCCTGGTAGTCCTATCTCATCTACTCATTCTGCGAGTGAGAAAACCTTCTCTGGAAAAAAAGAAGCAGCAAGTGGAAATCAGAAGCTTGAGACCAAAACATTACGTTCACTGTTAAATGAAAGTAATGCAATAGCGAAACAAGGTAAAGCCATATTCACCATCCACTTCTCTGTGTGTGCAAGTATACTACTTTATGACTCCATTATAATGTTCTCAATTTCATATATCAGATTATAATGAGATCACTCGAAGAGAGAGACAAAATGAAAGTAAGATGAAAATCACAAAAGAGTTGTCTAATTTTGATAACGTGAATCCAAATAAACGAGAAGAAACGACTGTTTCTGTGAAAGCTGTAGAGCATAGCAAAGCTGCATCCCCTGGTTCCTTGAACTTTGGTGAGAATATGGGGAAAGACCGCATTAAAGGAAAGGTCAAAGAATTTGTCCGAATATTCAATCAAGAAGCTGCAACAAAACCCAGAGTTGAACCCAAATCTGAGGGTTCTTTATACAAGCAAAGAGATGCTTTGAGGACAAAGAACGGAGTAAGTGTAAGCAGTAAGAACTAATGAATAAGATGGATAGAAAAGAAAAATTCATATTATAAGAAGCTGTCAATAGTTATGAATATTCTTCAGTGTCAAGTTCATGTTATCCTAGCTTTACAACAATTAAGATGCTTACGGTTGCTCAATCTTATTTAGGCGGACGAGTATTCCGAACAGTCCAAGAAAGAAAGTTCCAGGGTAGAGTCCTCCAATGGGTCTTCTAATAATTTGTCTCAGCAGGATGATATCTCAGCATCAGGTACAGCTTAATTTTCTGAATTCTAGTGTAATATGACTGCTCTAACAAAGATTATGTGCGTAGCCTGCATGTAACAATAGGAAACATTTACAGGGCATCGAGCATATTCTAGTTTAAACATGCTTCTATGGTCATTTGTTATTTCCACATTGCATCCCTCCTAAGTTTCTGTTAAGCATGGTGCTGTAACAAAAATTGTGCTTTTCTCTGTGTTCTGCATCCATTCCAATATGCAGTTGTGTTTACTTTTTACAAATTCAATGAATAATAGGGTGTCACCTTTTAAAAGAACTAGCATAAGCTGTTAATCAGCTGAAGAGACTTTGTTAAAATATGAAATGACCGTGACACTTCCTTATTGTTGTAGAGCTTTTTATACTAATCAATGTTAAAATCTATATAGATTATAGACATGCTTTATATACTTGATGATTAAATATTGTGACAAAACAACTTGATTTTGTTACCAGCAACGCCAGATATTTCATTTACTGTTATTGGAGATAAGGATGGATCCTTCCATGGGAATTTCACGGTATTCAATTGCTGAGCTAAATTCCAATCTTATGTTTAAATTACTTGCGTTTTAGGAACTTTCTGTGAATATGCTCCTGAATTGAATATTACAGATACAAGTACTAGCAGAAGATGAGAATGATGATTTAAAAAGCCAAGATAACAAAGCAATCCAAGTAATTTGTACCAACTATCATGCTTTCTTTTTTTCAAGGTTGTCAATATTATGTGTATACATATTTCTGTATACAATGTAGGTCATTGACAAGAAGATACAACAATGGTCTAAAGGGAAGGAAGCAAACATACGCTCGCTACTATCGACGTTACAATTAGTAAGGAAAAATGGAGTTCTGTACTCCTTGCCGTTCTTCTTTCTTGTCAACAAAGATAAAAACATTTTGATGTGTCTAATTCCATTTTTAAAGGTTATTTCCTTGAGGTTGATAGATAAAATTCACTTTTACTAAACTGACATCGATTTGTATAATTAAAGGTGCTTTGGCCGGAGTGTGGCTGGAAGCCTGTGCCTCTTGTCGATATAATTGAAGGAAATGCGGTGAAAAGAGCTTATCAAAGAGCTTTACTTTGTCTACATCCAGATAAATTGCAGCAAAAGGGTGCTGCTTCACATCAAAAATACATTGCAGAAAAGGTTTTTGACATCTTACAGGTAAACCTATATTTGTAGCTACTTAGTTGGATTGATATATATCATGTTATCTATTTCATGGGTATTGTCTAAAATCTTGCTTATTATTTGTTGGTCATACATATTGCGTGTCTCTTTCATTCATGTAAGGTTTAATTATTTTGTTAAGTCTTAAAATTTTACAAAATTTGCAATTAAATTCTTATACTCTTTTTTCTTTTAATTGAGTTTTATATTATTTTTAATTTTGTAATTAAGTTTTTTTAGTGTAAAAAAAATATTAAAGTTAACTGAATATCTCTCTGCTAATTGAATGTATCCACATTTAAGAACTTAAGTAAATTTTTTATTCATATTTTTTAGAAGAAATATTCTGTTAATTTTAATATTTTTTGACATGAAAATGACCTAATTATAAAATTTAAAATAATATAAAAATTTAATTAAAAAAGTATAAAAATCTAATTATAAATTTAGTAAAAATTCTGTAAATCGTTTTATTTGAGTAAATAATTAATTTATTTTATTTAAATAAAAAAGCGTCCAAGTACTTGGTAGGGACAACGAACCCAAGAAGTTCATAGCATAACAGGTTATCACAGTATTTTATTTGATTGAACATTACGTTATCAGTGCTGGAAATTATTTTAAACTTATTACAAAGTATTTAATAGACATCATTATTCTTAAATTCAGTTGACGGGTATTCATTGAACATGTTTTTACTAAAACCCGATCACTAAGCGCATTTGTTAAAAACTTGCAATACAGGAAGCATGGACGCAGTTCAATATGCTCGGTGCACTCTAACTAGTAATTACTCAGACCCGAGGAAAGGTTCTTTTACAGTCTCAATGGGATATATATATTGTGCTTATTAGGAGTGCAAGTGATTACTTCATAGCTGAAGCTGTTTTCATTGTAAGGTTATAAACTTGTAATTGATAATAAATGATCGATTTCACGAAAATATATTTTCAAGTTTGTTATACAAATGCAAGTGTTCACTTGAGAGCCTGTAAGCTTTTTCTGTCTTCCTCCTTGCTTCCTTCGAAAAAAAATTCTCTAAAATAATAATGTTAGAAAAGTAGTAAAATAATATTTTAATCACCTTTAAATTTGTAATATTTATTATTTGTTAGTTTTATTATCTTAATTTAATAGTAATTAATGATATACTTTTTGTTCTAAAATGACAATACAACTTTAGAAGATCCAAATCCCTTCTTTTCATATTTGTTACATCTTCGTACAGTATCAATTCTTGATAATTTAAATATCGTTAGCGCACACAAATTTTAGCAGTCGTTATTTGAATGATTGGTTTTCTGTTATCTAATGGATGACAACAATCAGATTGAATTTCGGCAACAACAAAATAACTTTTTTCTTATTGTTTAAAACTTCATATTTTTGTATTTTCTACGGTTTGAAGCTCCACATAATTTTATAACAATAGGTTTAAAACTCCAACAAAATGAACACTTTTATGGAACTCTAAATATGCATGTTTTTTAAGGTTTAAAATCAAATAATTTTGTAGTGACGAAGTTCAAAGTAACCCTCTCCTCCGCCGCCCCTTTCCCAAAAAAACATAGAAAAACAAATCAACATATCACTTTAGGGTTGGAAACTCTAATTATATAATGGCAGGGGCTCAAATATCAAAACACCCAAAAAGTAAAACACTTTTAACTTAGGGTAAATTTATGTTTTTTAAGGGTTGAAACTTTAAATAACTCTATGTAGTGGGAGTTCAATAACCCCGTCCTCCGAAACAAACATTTTTTTTTTGCATTTAAAACCAAAAATTTACATATTTTCTAAAGTTTGATATCCTAAATAATATTTTAGTAATAGAAAGCTCCAAATTCTAATTAATTTTTTCCATTAAATTTATGTTACTCCACACACGAATACAGCTTACCTGCCAAAAAGAGTTCAATAAATATAATTAGTTTAATTACTGTTAGTCCCTGTAATTTAATCAAAATTTTAATTTAGTTCCTAATTTTAAGACTTTGTACTAAATCTTTAAGTTAAATAAAAACTTTTAATTAAATTTTTAAAAATTTTAAAATACTTAATTTTAAAATTTTTGATAGTTCATCCATAAAAAATAGAGTAAGTTATTTAAATAAAATAATTAAAATCTAAATTTACTATATTACAATTTTCTAAAACGGTATATGTGTTTGCAATTCTTCTATATCTATATAAATCACTATCGGTACAGTAGTTTTCAAAGTGAAAGAAATGACACTACATAAATTGTCGCTGGCTATAGCGGTTTATAAGAAAACAATAGATAGGTAATTCCTGGCACATTGTAGCTGATTATGTATATATACACAAAAATTATCTATGTTTCTCTAACAATTATGTATGGAATGAAATGAATAATAGGATAAGATTGAATAATGAAATGAATAAAAATTTAATATTTTTACTATCATTTAATTAAACTTATCCATTTTTTTACACGACTATATACAATTAATTATAGTAGTAAACTTCTTTTATATTCATATAACATAAAGTTAAATTCTTTCATTAAACACTCAAAAGTAATGAAAATAATTTGTAATATTTGAATTTAATTTTTATGTTATGTGAATATAAAAAAAAGTTCATAATTATAATCAATTGTACATAGTGCTTGTTTAGGCGCCATTAAATTGATAAAAAAATATATTTTTTTAAATGAAAAAAATATTTTTTATTTTGGGTAAAGTACTAAATTGGTCCCCTATGTTTGGGCGGTTTAAAATATTCTATTTGAATCCAAAAAAAAATTTATTTAACATCAATTTAGTCCCACAGTAAGGTCAAAGTTAAATAATTAATGTAATGTCCTACATAACAACAGTACAAGAACAAAATCGATAATTTGGAGAACAAATACAAGCTCCAGAGGCACAAAATCAACCGTTGATGCATCAATACATTTATTTATCATTCCCTTTAGTTATATAGAAAATATTTTATTTATATTATAAGAAAAATAATAAATAAATGTATTGATGCATCAACGGTTGATTTTGTGCCTCTGGAGCTTGTACTTGTTCTCTAGATTATCAAATTTGTTTATGTAGGACATTCCGTTAGTTATTTAAGTTTGACCTCACTGTGGGACTAAATTGATGCTAAATGAAATTTTTTTGGATTCAAATAGGACACTTTAAACCTTAAGGACTAAAATAGAATTACGTTCGGGGACCAATTTAGTACTTTACCCTTTTATTTTTTATTATGTTTGGCAAATTTCTAATAATAAAAGTAAAGGTACTAGAAAAAAAAAAGATATCTTTTTTTTGAGAAGTTATAATTTACATCTTTTTTTAAGTTTTTTTTAAAAAGATATTTTTCACATAATAAATCAACAAAAAAGTATTTTTATCTTATTTTACCCAAACATAATTGATAGATAAAAAAATATTTTTACATGAGATATTCAAACATAAAATCACTTTTACTTTTGTAAAAAATCTTTTGAAAAAATATCATTTAAAAAAAATCGTTTTCGAAGATGACGCCCAAACACACCCATAGTCGTGTAAAAAATGGATAAGTGCTTGTTGAACGCCATTAAGTTGATAAAAAAAATCTTTTTTCAATAAAAAAATCCTTTTTTATTTTTTGGGTGTTTGATAAATTTCTAATAGTAAAAGTAAAAGTAACTAAAAAAAAATCTTTTTTGAAAAATTATAATTTACATCTTTTTTAAAAGATCTTTTTTCTTAAAAAAATATTTTTCACGAAATAAATAAACAAAAAAGTACTTTTATATGGTTATATCCAAATATAATTGATAAATAAAAAAATCTTTTTGCATAAAATATCTAAATATAAAATTACTTTTACTTTTCTATAAGACCTTTTAAAAAAAACTTGAAAAAATATTTTTTCTTAGAAACTCACCCAAACAAACTCTAAATTTAATTGAATGATAGTAAAAATCTTCATTTTTATTCATTTCATTCCATTATTCATTTCATTATTCAATCTCAACATATTATTCATTTCATTCTATGCATAGGAATAAGGTGTCGGAAATTTAGCCACCCATTGTTTTCTTGTTTTCTCATAAACCGCTATACCCGCAATTTATGTAGAGCATCATTTCCTTCAAAAATCACTACACCCTCTAACGGTTCTGTTCAACTCGCTTTTCCATGTAAACCATGAACGCCTATAGCAGATTATGTTCAAACCGCTACACCCACCCTATAACGATTTATATATATATATATATATAGAAAGGTGCAAACACATGCTGTTTTAGAAAGTTATCATCTGGTACCTAAAAAACAAATATTTCAAGAAATTTCATATTTTTTGACAAAAGAGTTGGCAAGTGCCTAATTAAAAATTATCTAATATCTAGTATAAAGGTAGGATTACAAACTTATAAAATATAAAAATTTAATGGAACTAGAGAACAAACAAAATAATTAAGCCCAAGTGATAATGGTTTCCAACTGGTATAAAATGGGTTTCTAATTCCAGGTTACAATCATGTTTTATATCTGTTGTTTGACAAAATAGACAGTTTAGATAACTCTGCGCTTGGCAACAGAAAAATTGAAGAAAAAAGGGAACTTCAAAGAAAAAGAAAAGAAAAAGCAATTGAAACGTTAACCTCTTGTCCCTAAAGCAAATTATAATCAAAATCAGCTGTTATATGCTAGACAACCTAACCCTAACTACGGGGAGGATCCTACAAGTAATTGACAAATTTAACAGAAAAATATAGATACAGAACCTATGCTCAGCCAGTGCCCAGCGGCATTAAGGTCCTAGAGGCATTTCAGATACATCATTTTCGACTAGGAATGCTTGTTCTGCACAGAATTTTCTATATTTGTATCTTTTTCTTTCAGAATAAATAACAGAACCATACAATGAATATACACAGACCAGGAATCCGAATTAGCATTGGGAAAACAAACCTGCAGAACACGAAACAGAAGATTCAGATCTAAGGTCACTAGGCCTTTCTAAATTTGTTAGGTCATTATGTTAGTCAAAAACGTCACAACACATGATATCCCTTGAAATCTTTGATGGGGAGCCTCAATAAACTTCACCAGGGATTATGTCACAATGTTGCTACTGGTCACATTATTTACATGAAAATTACACAAGATTGAGATGTTTAGATGAATGTAAATTAATAGGAACCCCCCTCAAGCAAGCTGTCCATTCATACAAATAACAATTTTGACACTAAAACTCGACTGGAACTACATATCATTTGAGCCTGAGGCCATGAAATTATCAATCGTCTTTCTGATGCAAAACACTAGGCAGACTATTATTACCATTCAGAGCAGCATGATATATTCGTTTTTCAGCGAGTCCAATGTCAGCAAGTATCAAATTACCCTGCAACAAGAGCATAGAGTAAACAAAATCAAGCTGGTACCAAAAGCAGTTTAGTCAATAACATTTAAAACCATATACAAAACACTCGTTACTCCTTTTTTTTGCACCAAGGAGAGAACTGTCCTACATCTTGTCTCGATTTTGAAAATTTGGAAAGAATAAAGGATCAACAAGAATTTTAACACATGGATCAACCAAATTAAAATAAATTATAGCATGGAGAAGCAAGTGGTGTCTTGATGTCTTCTATTAGCATAAATTAATCAAATTACAGCAATCGTATAAGCAACCACCCTTGTATATTATATCTGTTTCCACAAAAAAATCCAGAAGAAATACCTCAGTAGCCATCAATCTTCTAACATTATTGGCATATAGTTTAGGGTCATCCTTCTCCTGCTGTGAGGGATAGTAAACAGGTAACCGAATCACCTCCACATAATTTACAAATTGACATAGGAGAAAAATCACATGACGCACCTGCCAATGTAAATGTAATTCGATAGCATCAGACTTGCTGGTGAAAACCATGCTTCATTAGTATATAAGTAAAAATTGCTTACCCCGGATATGGAATCCCAGGCAGGGCTAAACCTCTTGTAATGGTATCGTAAAATTACAGGAAGTACTGGTGCTTTTGCTAAAAAACCTCCTGTCTTGAATGGAAGGAGGTACTCTCCATTTGTGGTTGTACCTTCTGCAGAATATGCAAATAAATGAACAATATTAAACCAAATTATTACAGCATTTTAACACAAGTAGCTTAGAGCTTTAGGCACTCAAATTACTTGCATAATTTATTTTTGGTAAAAGTTTACTTAATAATTTACTCACAGATAAAATGAGCAAAAGAAGAAATATTTCACCATATATTTTGACACTGATATCATCAGATAAATAAATATATATAGGATAGTTACGAATGACAAGAAAACAACCTACATTAACCATCTTGATGTTTATATATACCAAATTTACCTTAGTCATGTAAATCTGCACCAATATATATTTATTAAGGTTTGCAAAACAGGCGTACCCATATTGGTCAAATACATGTATTCTACATAAAGAAAGCAACAGTGAACTCAGCTCCAGAAAACTCAAAGGATGATAACCTGGGAATAGCATCATTACTGGAGCAGACTCATTTTGATGAGCTTCTCGAATTCTTTCAGTGACGATCGCTGCGGGAAGAAAGTCCAAAGGTTAAGCTACAATGTTAATTAACAATATGATGCCCCCCAAAAAGTTAATCTAACTGGAACACCATTTCAATGGGATATACATATATCTTTCCACTTCTGCACCAATATTTTCATTATGATACACAATATAATCTACCCACAGAATCAACCAAAATCTGATACGTTTCATTAGAAAATCCAAAACTTCAAGGTGCAAAAGATTCATGCAATAAGTGTATGAAGAGAAACAAACAGAGCAGGGGAAGAAAGATGAATTCAAGGGCTTTTGCTTTATTCAAATAGTGCAAGTTTTCATAATTAATACAAAGTGATGACATCAATAGTTTACCCACCAGAAACGCCCTTGAAGTCTGATGATTTTGATTCCCGCTGAACATAGACACATCCAAGGCACTTGCTGTCATAAAACATTCCATTATACGTAAGCAGTGGGATCTGAATATTCTCTTATAATAAAAAAAAGACAATTGATGCCATTAAATAATGCAAAATGCAGCCTTCTGGAACTGCATGTTTATCATTTCATTACACATGAAAGTTCAATTCTGCAGTGGAATTTGAGAGAGGATGTAGAGCAGCAGAATACCACAAGATCTAAAGTACATAAAATGAAGCAATATCATTAAATCATTGGAAGCCCCAAAAAAATGGCCAACAAACCTGATGAGCCCGACGAATGGAAGCTTAGACACAGATCTCTTCATGATGAAATCAAATATTAGAGTGGAACAAAAAATAAACGTCAGTAACAACACCTATCAACAAGATACACTTGGGAAAAATTGTCATCTCACAGACCTTAGCAACAAAACTGGGGAATACAGAGGACATGTGATACAAAATATCCAAGTACGACACATGATTAGATATTACTACGCCAGGTCTTCCCACTTCTGGCTGAGTTTTGTCTCCATTCTGAAATTGTAAACAGACAGAAGAAATAAGTAGACGAAAATCAATTACAAAGACAGAACACTCTGCTTCCAGAATATTATGAAATTATATGGCTGGGAGCTTGTTATCTAATAACAGATAATTGCTAAGCTAAAACAGCATCAGTAGCAGTAGTAGTTTTGCCGATTAGAAACGACAAACCAGCCATACAAATACCATACACAGAGTACCCTAATATCAAACAACAATGCAAAATAATAAAATATTTTGATAATTCAAAAACCACAAAACATGAACCACTTGCTTCTCTATGTAACTCAAGTCAAACGTAATTAAAACACTCCATGATCATAATCTTATGTAATCATACTCTGAGAAGCAGAACGAATCGAATCAAATCAAATCAAGAATACCTTTGTGTGAGTGAAGGAGCTTCCATTTCCATCTGCATCGTGATGATCAGGGATATGAGACTCGGGGATCCAATAGAAGCCGAAGATAAAGAGCATGGACCTCGATAGAGCTCTCCCGCAGCGAACAATAACTGCCCTACGCCACCCGCCCATGTGAGCGTAATCCTCCTGCTCGTCGTCGCGGTTAGGAGAAGAAAATAGAGTGCACACGCGACAGATGACGTAGTAGAACACCAGGATGGTCATAGCAAGCACGACTCGTATGGGGAGCAGCGTGACGAGCGCGAATCCCAAGAGGAGCTTCTCCTTTGCCGGGAGGTCGCCCCGGCCCATGGTGCCGTACGCGTCGCGGCGGACGAAGGCGGCGTATTTCTTCTCCATGTCTTCAATGGTGTCGGATGTTGTGGTGGTGGAGTCGGAGGACTTGAGCAGAGGGCGATCGTCACCTTCACCTTCTCCATCCCCGATGTTGGATTTGGAGATTCCATTGGGTTTGAGGTCTTTGGAATTTAGGGTTTTCAGTTCTGACTCCATGCTTCCAACTTGCATAACCATCGATCAGTGCTGACTTATTTTATATATTATTAGTGACTATTTGTGTTCCATGTGAGTAGACATATGTACATAGATGGATAGGGTTTTGGAGTGCAAGAAGGTGAAATGCAAAGAGATTGATGGATAGGTATATGTTATGGTGATAGAATAGGGATGGAAGGAAGGAAAAGGATGAAGCACGATGAAGAGTTCTTGCTTGCTTAACGCTGATACAGGTATGCAGATCTGAGATAAAGTGCTCAAATTCACACTCACGCGCTCCTCACCCCTCCCTCCCACAATATAATAACCAAAATAAATAGATATAAATATAAATAATACTATCTAAATTAAAAAGTGAGATATCAGATAACATAGTATATAGTTAAAAATCAGTTATTTAAAAAAAATATAAAATAACTCATATAAATAAATATATAATGATAAAATATTTATATTTATTAAAAAATAATTAAAATTGGAGTATTTTTTTGAATACATACCCAACGCGAAATTTAAAATTTTAATATTTGTTTAAATGGATTAATATATGAGACCAACTCAACTTAGAAATATAAATTGGACAATTTTTTGGTTTTCCACGGTATCCCCCAACTCGGTAGGTCAAGGACTAATCCGTCGCGGTACTAAGCTCCACTTAAGGGTTTGTCGCTGGCCAATGGGTTGTTACATGTACAAGGCGGGATTCGAACTCCCGACACTTGTTTAAACGGACTAGTGAGCTAACCACTAGATCAACCCAATTTGGTTATATAAATTGGACAGTTGACCATGGTTGTTACATTCCTGGATCAGCCTTGTAATTTGGGCTTTCAGGGTTTTTTCTTTTGATTTGTTTTGGTCAGAAGCCTTCAGGGTTTTTCTAGGTTTTTGGTCAAGGAGGTCTTCAGGGTTTAACAGCCTATAAAAACTCAAATACGTTGAATGCTCCATGGAGCTAACAAAATAAATGATCAGGGCCCAAAAGGAAGTTCAACTATCCATTATTATAAATGACCAAAACATATTCACTATACATTATGATCAATGATCAAATAACAATAAACATATACATTATTATGTTGTTCATTTTTTTTTTTCATTCAAAGGATCCAAAATGCCACTTTGATGGTACACGTTTCCCAGTCCTGAAAAAGGCAACATTAATGCTATCCATTATTATCAACTTCGGTCTTTTACTATAGAGTAATTGGGCAACAAATTCACATATAACAAAAATAGAAATATTTTGGTGCCTAAAAAAACCAATGAATATAATCTCTGATGAATGATGTAACCATTTTTTTGAAAAAACTATATCTCACACACTTTACTCTTCCTATAATATCTTTTCATTTGTTTAGTTAATCATTTCATATTCTCAAATGGTCAAATAAAAATTAGATTTCACTTTACAGGTGACGAATAATACACGAAGACCTAAAAAAAATTATACAGAAAATAATCAAATAAGATTTATATGTTAACAATTTTATTATAGACATACAATATGGTATCATTTGATCGATATAAGACTTTGTTATTTAAACTTTTTTTATTTTATAACTTAAAACACAAAAAAATATATACTATCCTAATCAAACAAAAGTAAAAATAAATAATCATAAAAAAATAAAAAAATATATAAAAGTGAGAAATGAAATAAAAATAAAAAACACTTATGAACATTTAAAAGTTATGAACAAAATCAGAAAATAGAGAAACAAGTGAGGGAAAAAGAATGAAAGAATGTAACATATTAAAAAATGATTAGTGAAATAAACGGAAGACATATATACACATTTGAACGTCTTTTACGAAAAACAAAAACTTTGAAAATTCTATTTTTTATTTTGAAATGAAAAGATGAGAAGAACACTAAATAAATTCAATTGTCTGTTATTACTTATTACAATTATATAGATGTTAGCTAAAGAGAAATTTTTGAGCCATCAAGCTTTAGTAATTTTGGCTATTATTTGACTAATAAAAATATTAAATTGCCATTAACAAATAAATTTTATTAATTTATGTATAAAAATTTTTAAAAATATGGATATAAACTATATTAATTTATGTGTATAAATTTTAATAAATTTAAATATAAATTATATGTTTCTTATGTGTAAAATTTTTATAAATATATGTATAAATTATTGCTGGTGAAATATTAATAAAAAATGATAAATATTTGCTGATTACGTATTATTGTTCTTATTGGTTATCAAATAATACTATGTTTAATGTTACTTTTTATTTTTATTCATTTTGAGAGATGGATATTATATAAGTCACTTTTCTGTATACTTTTCTTATATATTTTTTACTTTTAATTTTTAAAATTTATTTTTTATGATATAAAAGAAAGATATAAAAAAATGTAAATAAAAAATATTGCATATATCAATTTTTTGAAACACACCTAATGGTCTAGTCTTTACCTTGGCAAGTGACTAAGATAGATGTGTCTTTATCAGAAAGAATTAATCCCTCAATAAAATTCATATCGAAAGTGATAGTTACAGAAAATCTAGGGTATAAGATGAAGAGTAAATAATAATTTTTATTAATATAATATTATATAATTAAATGTATGTAAAAATATTTTATAGTGACATTGCATTCAAATTAAATTAATGAGATGAATTTGTTGTGATAAGTTTTTGTTTGCTTGGTTGTTAGTTGGTTTT
Source organism: Arachis duranensis (assembly GCF_000817695.3). Taxonomy (NCBI): domain Eukaryota; kingdom Viridiplantae; phylum Streptophyta; class Magnoliopsida; order Fabales; family Fabaceae; genus Arachis; species Arachis duranensis. The sequence goes on along the minus strand of NC_029779.3, from coordinate 296,184 downwards.
ATAGTGGGCAGTGACCACCGCACCTAGCCGTTGGGTAATATTTAGCTACCGAACACAAACCAATACGTGGCGAATTGGTGAGTGAATGAATGCTTTGGATTCTTTTTCTTAACGGTAAGCAACCTTCTAAAATACACCACACCATTCCATTCTTAAACGTTACCGAACAACGTAACCAGAGAAGGTAATAGAACTCTGACTGTGACCCTTTGCCTAATGCCTTAGCCTCGCTGCTACCTCCACTATCCCTTCCCTTATATGAAACCCTCCTTCTCATAAAAACTTAACCACTTAAAATTTCAAAAGAAATTAATTAATAAGATATTAGCAATGCCTATGGCCACAAAGCCAGCTCTGTCACGTGCTAAACCCAAACCTGCTTCCTCAGAAGTAGCGAGAGCCGTTCTGAAACCGGGTGGGAACAGAGTTGTTGCAGTAGCTGAACACCCCACCAAAGTGAAGATAACGAAGAAGAAGCCGCAGCCATCACCACCCAAGGACGAGGAGGTGGTGGCACCGCCAAAAATTGAAGAGTCGGTTGTCCGAGGTAACGTGTCAGTGGACAGCACGTGCTCCTCGGATTCCTCCTTGTCTGGTTCGAGCAATAAAAACAACAGCAAGAAAAACAATAGTGTAGTAACGAGGAAGAGGAGAGTGAATAATGCTACCTTTATTTCTCAATCCCCCAAGCCCTCATCAGGACCGCCCAAGAGGTGTGACTGGATCACTCCAAATGCTGGTTAGTCCCGACTCTATACTTCCTCACCTTAAATTACCTGTTGTTCACTTTTTCAAGAAATGTACTAAAGGATTAGATTAGATTCTTGCTTTTAGAAGGATGACTTGGAATGCTTTTGATCCAATTGAATGGATATGTCATCATTGTCGGTTTTTTTTTTTATCAAACATTGCGACCTTTTATTTTCTTCCAATTCTGCATGAACTTGAGTATACAAATTTTCAGAACAGGCATAAATATGTGTCGATTAAATGGATAACATTCATGTTCTTTATAGTCTGTGTACTTAGCATCATTATAAATTGTGTCTTCAACAATAATAATAAAGCAGGGAGCCATGTTAACTAACCAAAATATTATACACAATAAATAAAAATATATGATAATAACATTTGTATTTATAAAAAAGTGTGAATTACGAACTTTTTGTTTTGGATATTAGAGTGACCATGGTGTTTTTATTTTTGAAACGGAAACTGTTGGGGTGTTATTCTCAAATGTGAAACTGTTTAATTAGAGGAATAGAAATTGGACTGTCCGATTTATTAGAGGTACATAAATCGGACCGTCTAATTTGTAAAGATACAGAAATTAAACCGTCCAATTTATGAGAGGTACAAAAATCGAACCATCCCATTTGTGTTAAAAAAAATTAAAAATTTTTAGGTACAGAATCTAGTTATAATAACATATGCTTTCTATCTTATGGCATATCTATTAGCCATTGTTTGCTTGTTATTTTAGTATTACTATGCTACATTACAACAAACTTTGGATGTTAATCCTTGTCGTGCATATTAATATCAAACTGACTAATTGAGAAATGTTATTTGTTACCAGACCCTCGGTATACTGCTTTCCATGATGAAGAATGGGGTGTTCCAGTTATTGATGATAAAAAGCTATTTGAGCTTTTAGTCTTTTCACAAGCATTAGCAGAATATAGCTGGCCAGCTATTCTTAACCAAAGACACATATTTAGGCATGTCTATCTCTATATTTACTACATAATATTGTTTCACAAACCATGACATGACATTACTCAACATATCATCACCATGGCATAATTACTTATCAATACATTATTATTATGTGTTACAGGAAGCTTTTTGAAAATTTTGAACCATCATCAATTTCACAGTTTACTGATAAGAAGTTGCTAACACTGAAAATAAACGGCAGCTCATTGTTATCAGAACCAAAGCTCCGCGCCATTGTGGAAAATGCCAAGCAAATACTTAAGGTATATATATTAGTTTACTCAAAAACAGTAATGATAAGAATATTAAAAAAACACTCAAAACTTATCTTATTTAGTATTTATTAAATATTACAGCAATTAATAAAAGCTAATAAAACAAATTTTGATTGTTTTTGGCTAATTTTTTTTTGTTATCAAATATTTCCGACTCAAAAATATAATGATCAACGTTCTGCATTAAGCATTTAAGCTAATATAATAGTTTTATTTAAAAGTTTAATAATTAATATTAAGCATTTAATTAAGTCCGTTTTGTTCAGGTTGTGAAAGAGTTTGGTTCATTCAGCAATTATTGCTGGAGATTCGTTAACCACAAACCACTTAGGAATGAATATCGATATGGACTTCAAGTTCCTGCGAAGACCCCAAAAGCAGAGGTCATAAGCAAGGACATGATGCGCAGAGGTTTCCAATGCGTGGGACCCACCGTGGTTTATTCGTTCATGCAGGTAGCAGGACTCGTTAATGATCACCTAATTACATGTTTCAGGTACCAGCAATGCAGGGTCACAACAACCACAAACGAACTCAAAATTGTCGTTAAAGATATTAATTAAGGCACGGAGTGAAACAGATTCCATAATTTTCCAATGCATGTAGGGTTGTGTATGACTGTATCTACATATATAAATGTAGTAAATTTTCAGAATTTCATGCATAGATCATTTGTGTGGCACCTAACCTAACCTCATATCTTGTTCTTTGATTTCCTGTGTGAAATTTGCATTAAGGCACTGATTTCGTGATACTGGCCTTTAAGTTGTTCTGTAATAAATTTCCGTATTTATAGCATACATGCGCTCCTCTATCAGTTAAGATAACTATATAAATACAAATAATACTAAGGCTTGGTTTGGTAAAATTTTTTGAAGAAGTGCTTGTATTTCTTAAAAGTTTAAATTCCTCATTTTGTATTTAGTAAATAAAAAAGACTATGTGCTTGTGCTTGCAGTTTTTAAAAATATATATAGGTACTAAAAGAATTAAAGTAATAAAAGCATAAAATCCTACAATTAATATACAGATATGTTATATAAATACAAATGATACTAAGGCTTGGTTTGGTAAAATTTTTTGAAGAGGTGCTTGTGCTTTTTAAAAGCTCAATCTCCTCATTTTATGTTTGGTAAATCAAAAAGACCATATGCTTGTACTTGCAGTTTTTAAAAGATTCGGGTACTTTTGAAAGTACCTAAGATAGAACTTTTCAAAGTTGGCATGTACTTTTCAAAATTTAAAAGTCTAATGTAACCTCATATGTTAGCTAATTTTTAAATTTAATGCTTGCATTTATGTCTATTATAGTATTTTTAAATTTTAAAAGCTATTTTACCAGACGCAATTGTTGTTGCTTGTATTTATTGAAAGCTATTTTTAATTTGATTTACCAAACATAAACGCTACAACTTTTAAAAAGCCATCTTTTAAAAATTAGCTTTTATAAGCTACTTTTGAAAAGTAAAACCTTTACCAAACTAAGTTTAATTCATCTAATTTGATTGTAATTATTCTCTTAACATCCCCCCTCAAACTCAAGTGGGAGCTAAGGATACCATCTTGAGTTTAGATAACAAAGTCCAGAAACGAGTACATGATGAGCCTTCATGAAGATATCAACAGTCTGATCCAGTATTTCAACAGCGATGAGACAAACAGCATCAATAAGGATACATTGTCGAACAAAGTGACAATCAATCTCAATGTGTTTGGTGCGTTCATGAAATACATCATTATGGGCAATCTGAATAGCACTGCGGTTGTCATAAAAAACATTAGTTGGGGATGATTAAGGAGCACCAAAGTCTTTGAGAAGCCAACAAATCGAGACAATTTCAGCAGTGGTGTCAGAGAGAGCACGATATTCACCTTCTGTGCTTGATCGAGCAGTGAATGTTTGCTTCTTAGCTCGCCAGAAAATGAGAAAGTCCCCAAGAAACAAATAATAGTAATGGAACCACGATCAGTGGGATCACCAGTCCAATCAGCATTTGAGTACGCTTGAAGGGATAAAGATGAATGGTAAAAAAATAAAGGCCATGGAATAGGGTGCCTTTGATGTAGCGAAGAATACGAAGAATTGTCGCATAGTGAGTAGTATAAGGAGCTGACAAGAACTGGCTAAGAACATGAACCGGATAAGCGATGTCTGGTCGGATGACAGTTAAGTAGATGAGTCCTCCAACTAGCTATCGATAAAGAGTAGGATTATCCAAAACAGTGTCATCCATAGGAGTAAATCGAACATTAGACTTAACAGGAGTAAACTTAGTGCGACTATCTATAATTCCGGCTTGAGCAAGAAGATCTGAAGCATATTTAGCTTGAGAGAGATAGATTCCATCATCGGTGGATATGACTTCTAGACCAAAAAATAGCTGAGAAAATTAAGATCTTTCATCTCAAAAATACGGTGAAGGGATGTCTTGAGATCAGAGATACCATCAACATCATCTCCAGTAATGATCATGTCATCAACATACAAAAGTAGAAGAACAACTCCACGTTCGCTTTTATGAATAAAGAGAGCATTCTCATGAGGGCTACAAGTAAAACCAAGGTTGCATATGGTAGTGTTGAACTTGTTAAACCATTCACGAGGAGCTTGCTTAAGGCCATAAAGTGCCTTGCGAAGGAGACAGATTTTACTAGAAGGATAAGGATATCCCGGAGGTAGTTTCATACAGACTTTCTTTTTTAAATCCCTGTTAAGAAATGCATTCTTCACATCCATTTGATTGAGATACCATTTTTTAACCGCAACAATGGCAAGAAGAGCTCGAACAGACGTAAGATGAGTGACAGGAGCAAAAGTCTCTTCATAATCAATACCATGCTCTTGTGTACAACATTGAGCAACCAATCGTGTCTTATAACGATCAATAGAGCCATCAAAGCGAGTCTTGATCTTTTATATTCTTATACTACCCACAATTTGATCAGAAGGAGGATCAACCAAGTCCTAAGTGTGTGCTTTTTCAAATGCTTGAATTTCTTCCTGCATTGCTTGCTGCCAATTTGGATTGGTAGAGGCTTCTCGGAATGACCGAGGTTCATGATGATGAAGAATAGTAGAAAAATAGTGATAATCAAAAAGATGAGGAGGTGTATTTCTTACTTTAGAAGAACGAGTGGAAGAAGGAGGCATGACAGCAGGAGTAGAAGCATCGTCCAGTCTGGAATCGTCGGGAGATGGAGAAGAAGGAAGAGAAGGGGCCTTGAGGGATGGACTTGGGGTAGACCCTGTAGTATCATCACTTGGAAAGAGATCAACATTGGGGTTAGTAAAAAACGGTGACGGAGTAGAAGGAATAGAATCAAAAGAGGAAAAACTAGAGAACATGTGATGCTCCCAGAAGACAACATAACGAGATATACAAATGCATCGAGAGATAGGATCCCAACAACAATAACCCTTATGTTAAGAGCCATAACCAAGAAAACAACACATGCGAGTCCGAGGTTCAAGTTTATTGTGTTCATGAGGCTGAAGAAGGACAAAACAGACACAACCAAAGACACGGAGAGAGATGTAATTGGAAGAAGTATGACAAAGACGCTCAAAGGGAGTAGTGTTACCAAGAACAAAAGAAGGGAGTCTATTGATAACATGAACAGCAGTGAAAACAGCTTCACCCCAAGCACGCTTAGGACAGGAAAAGGAAATAAGTATCGCACGAACAGAGTCAAGAATATTACGGTGCTTACGTTCAGCTCTGCCATTTTGTTGAGAGGTACCAGGACAAGAAAACTCAGACAAAGTACCATTTTCAGCAAGAAATTTAAAAAGTTTGGAGTCACGATATTCCATAGCATTATCCCATCTAAAGATTTTAATGACCTTTGAAAACTGAGTTCGAATCATAGTGGCAAAGTTAATATAAACCTGAGGCAGCTCATGATGATTAGCCATCAAATAAACCCAAGTAAAACGTGAATAATCATCAATAAAGACTACAAAGTATTGAGCCCCTCCCATAGAAGCAGTGGGAGCGGGACCTCAAACATCAGAATGAATAAGATCAAAAGGAGAGCAAGCAATGAAGAAATTATTATAAAAGGATAAGGCAGGTTATTTTGTAGTTTAAAAAGAAATGCAATCAAAAGAATCATTTTGAACTTGACCTAAAACACCTGTAGACATAAATTTGTTAGAACTCACCAAATCATAAAGCAGCTTCTGATTGCGCAAAGGAAGCTGACGACGAGACTCGAAGTAAGAAGACGATGAGCTTCATGACCTGCTACTTCTGTCGCCGACGATGAAGAACGCAATGAAGGTGCGTGACTATGTGCAAGACAATGACGAGACAGAGATCAACGACGACGACTAGTCTCGGAGACGAGAAGAGGGACGACGACCTTGATTACGAGACCGGAGACGAGAAAGAGAGCTTGAGTACGATGCCGAAACAGATGAGAGAGATCGAATTCCAGCGGGGGAGAGAGAGAGAAAGAGAGAGTAGGAAGAGAAGAGAAGAACAGATCTAAGAGAGGGTTTTTGAAACCCAGTTGAACGAATACTTTTGATTTTTTTTTGTTTTTCAGATATATTTTTGTTTTATTATTTACATTATTTGAAAATATAAAATTAGGATTAGTTAAATTATAAAATTTGATTGATTTAAAAGAGTATTTTTGTCTAATCGAATAAAGTATTTTATACGGGTAGAAATCAGGTGTCATTCGTTTGGGTACGTTAGAGCATCTCCAACGGGCAAAACTTTGGAGCCCTCCTACTGTGTTGTCAGAGAGAAAAGAGAGATGGGGCGTTGGAGAGGAACTCACTTGAATTTCTTCACGCAATTCAAAGCACCTCCAATGGCTGATCCCCATTCAACTTTTTTCTGACACTTTGAGGAACTTACCGTTGGAGAAGCAGAGAAACGAGTTCTCTCACGGAGTTCAAGGTAGAGGAGTCCCTGCTCAGAGGAACTCATGGACAACCAATGATAACTTACCAGTTAATATTAAATAACTAAATAATATTCAATTCAATAATAATTATAATAATTAATTAAATTAAATAATTATATTTTTATTTAATTAATAATTTATATTAATTATTTATATCATAATTAATATTAAATATTATTTATATTTATATTATTATATTAAATTAGCCGTTGTAAAATTAGCTGTTGTAAAATTAGCCGTTAGAAACTAGCCGTTATTATGTTACCGTTATTATTAATAAATTAATATTTTGTTACTCTATATATACCACTTAGATACACTTCTATTCTCACACTATCTACTACTCTTCTTTATCTTCTTCCAAGTTTACAAAATTAAAGTTCTGCTACTATTATTTTTTGTTCGAAAAAATGGATCCAAACCAACTCAACTCTTTCTTCAATTACTTACAAAACTTTTCTCAAATTCCAAATACCCTACAATCTCAAATCTCAAACTCTCAAGTTCCAAATTAAAACTTCACACTACCAAATTTATTTCAAAATCCAAATCCACAAAATCTTTCTAATTTCAATTTTCAAGCTCCTTATAATAATCAGTTTCCTATATTCCAACCGCAAAATCAAAATTCACAAACACCACATTTTCTATTTTCGTCCATATTTAACCCCTCTATCAGAAATGTTACTACAACTTCCTTTCCGTTTCCAACTCAATTCAGTGCATCAAGACATAACTCATCTGGTGTTGGTGGCTCTTCTAACCCATCCTCTCAGACTCCTATACAATTTAGTCCAAATTTGCAATATTCAGATTTTGCCAACCCTCGTGGATTAGATGCTATCGATTTTAATGATGATGATATTGAAGATCGGAGGCAAGATAGTATTCAACACTGGCATTGGAAAGAGGATGAGATGCTGATTAGTGGATGGTTAAATGTTTTAACTAACTCTGTAGTTGGTACCGATCAAAAGGGGGAAACATTTTGGAATCGAATTCATAGCCACTGTGTAGAATTTTGCTCCGACATGACAACGGGGGGTAGTTGCATGTAAAAAACGATGGTATAAGATCAACAAGGTTGTTGTACAATTTGCTGGTTGCTACGATCAAGCTAGTCGAAACATAAGGAGTGGTTCGAACGCTGATGATATAAAGGAGTTGGCTTATAAACTTTATTCCACAAATTATGGTCAAAAGTTTACTTTTGAGAGGCATTGTGAAATTACTGGTTTATGATGTAGTTTGTTTTATTTATTTCTGATGTAAGTTTTTAAATTAGTCAATATTATTGTGCCCTTATTGTTCATGAAAGTGACCGTTACAAAACTAGCCGTTGCAAAACTAGCTGTTAACTAGCCGTTAAGGTACTTATTGCAGACACACTTATAAATATTAACTATCCATGACTCTGCAACTCCACTTCAATTCTTGTTTCTCACCTCGAAAAAGAACTAAAAATTATATTTCTAAATATGGCTAGAAATTTTGATGATATGTTTAATGAGGCTTTGTATGGCAAAAGAAGACGGCAAGATAACACAGTCATAGATAATTGGATCGATGAGTGTTTACTCCAAGATTCAGAAGAAGAAGATATCGATAGAAGCTCTATCCCAATTACTTGTAGATGGATCAACAGAGATCGAGAAGCAGGACATGATCATCTTTTTCAAGATTACTTTGTAGATGAACCGGTGTATAATGCTGACATTTTCCGTTGGAGATTTCGAATGAGAAGACATGTATTCCTTCGGATAGTAGATGCTCTCTCAAACGTCTATCCGTATTTCCAACAGAGGGTTGATGCAACTGGAAGAAGAGGCTTGTCATCACTCCAGAAATGTACCGCTGCGATACGCATGTTAGCATATGGCGTAGGAGCTGATGCTATTGATGATTATGTGCGCATAGGCGAGAGCACTACAATTGAATGCTTGGAAAAATTTGTTGAATGTGTCATTTCGGTGTTCGAGGATGAATACTTGCAAAAACCCAAACCAAATGACGTACAACGTCTACTACAAATGGCGGAGGGTCGTGGCTTCCCTGGCATGTTGGGTAGCATTGACTGCATGCATTGGCAATGGAAAAATTGTCCAAAGGCGTGGAAAGGTATGTACATGAGTGGTTATCGTGGGGTTGCAACCATAGTACTTGAGGTTGTAGCATCTTCAGACCTTTGGATATGGCATGCGTTCTTTTGAGTTTCTGGTTCAAATAACGATATCAACGTATTAAATCGTTCTCCAGTGTTCAATGATATTCTAAACGACCGTGCTCCGGAGGTAAATTACACTATTAATGGTAATAATTATACTATGGGATACTATTTAGCAGATGGTATTTATCCTGAATGGGCCACATTTGTCAAATCAATCTCAAAGCCACAAGGGAAAAAACGCAAGTTATTTGCATAATACCAAGAAGGGCAAAGAAAAGATGTGGAGCGAACATTTGGAGTGTTGCAAGCACACTTTGCAATTATACGTGGTCCAACTTGTTTTGGAAAAAGAAGAAGCTTGCCAACATAATGAGAGCTTGTACTATATTGCATAATATGATTGTTGAGGATGAAAGAGCTTATGCAGGAAATTTTGCTCATGGCTTAGAGTATGATGATGTCGAAAATGGCTTATCATAACCTCAGTTGGGAGAAGAAGATTTCGCACCATACCATAAATTTCTCCAAAGAAATGCCCAACTTCAAAATAGGCAGCAGCATAAATAATTGAAAGAGGACTTGATTGAACACATATGGCAATTTCACAATGCTTGTCGTCAACTATAAAGCTTAATTATGTTTTTCTTTGTATTAAGTAATTTTACAAATTAGTGTAACCCCGAATTATATATTGTGTATTATTATTATATATGAATTTATTTAATATTAATATCTTTTAATAGTGAATTATTTTTACATTTATAAATTTAAATTATATTATTGAAAAAATTAATTACATTAATTTCAAGTATTTTAATTAATTAATTAAGTGAGACCATAATAGGGACTAAAGTTAGTTCTTCCTAATGGAGAAGAGAGAGATATTTTGAGTTCCTATTTACTGTTTATGACGCAAAAACTGATGTGGAGTTACTTTTTATGACAGGTGGGCCATAAACAGGAACTGGGATGAGTTTCCTACTGGAGATAGTCTCAAAACGAGGAAGTACCTTTGAATGGGGACTCCCATTAACCAATACACAATTGCCAAATGGCAAGTAAAAAAAAAAAACGTCAACTATAGAGTTTAATTATATTTTTCTTCGTATTAAGTAATTTAATAAATTAATGTAACCCCGAATTATATATTGTGTATTATTGTTATATATGAATTTAGTTAATATTAATATCTTTTAATAGTGAATTATTTTTAAATTTAAATATTTAAATTACATTGTTGAAAAAATTAATTATATTAATTTCAAGTATTTTAGTTAATTAATTAAGTGAGACTATAACAGGGACTAAAGTTAGTTCCTCCTAATGAAGAAGAGAGAGATGCTGTGAGTTTGAAGTATAAGATGGCAAGTCCAAAAGAAAAAAAGTATAGGATGGTGGTTGAACCTATTCGTCTTTTAATTATGATTGTGCAAAACGAAATATTATAGGCTCAGTTAAAGTGAAAGCTTATTCTTAACCGAAAAAATAAAAGCTCAAATTTAGGCCTTTTCACTATTTTTATTTTAATGCCTTACCATATGACAAATCGTTTTACTCATCCAAAATTAACGTAATTAATAGCACGAATTTCTATACTTCGAATCTACAACCACGTTCAACTTTCTAATGCAGCCTTACTTTGTATTTTCAGCATATTCTAAGTACTGGTAGAACTCGAACCGGAGACCAATTTTTTCTTTTTCAGTTGCAATTAGTAAGACTTGAATTCGAGACCTTTGAGATGGAGAGAGAACAGAATGCCGTGTGAGCTATGACTCATTGGCATATATAAACTATTTTTAGTTAAGAATAAGCTTTCACTTTAACTGGACCTGTAATATTTAGTTTCGCACAATCATAACTAAGGGAATGAACTGGTCCAACCACCATCCTATACTTTAACAAACCGTCTAATCCCAAGACAAAAACAAAAACCCCTCCAACCATTATCATTTGTTTAAACGTTCTTAATTAACCAACCTAACAATATCTGCTCTTCTCTCTGATCATGTGTGCAAAAATCCAAACTATAGAAGGAATTTAAGTTCTACACAGTAGCAATGACCATTTATTTAACGTATATAATAATTTCACCTATGGTCGAACTTCGTTAGTGGAAATGGTAGGTTTTTTTTTCTTTGTTCAAGGACTTTTCTTTGTATCAGAAGATTATATACATCAAAATCACACAAAAATTTTTTATTTTTGATTATTGATGTTAAAAGTATATTTTACAAGTGGATCAAACTAACAAGTGTGTATATATTAATTTTAAAAATATATTTATAAAATTTAATATTAAAAATATATATTAAAAGTGTATTAGCCAAACATATTTATACTATTTTCTCTAATTGAAGATAGAATCTATTTTCGTAAACCAATTATATTTTTAAAATTTCAGAAATTTGAAAATAAGAATCATTTTTAAAAAAAATAAAAAATAATGAAAACGAGAATATTTTATTTTTAGATGATTCTTTTTATTTTTTATTTTTAGTTTTAATGGTGATTTTTACTTTACTTATATATTGAAAATAATGGTAGCTAAACTTATTATTGTTATTTTTGTTAAATTATCTCTCTTTATTATGAATGTAATTAATTATTTTAAGATAGTAATTTGTTTCGTATTCATACTATATAAAAATTGATTGTTAACTTAATAAAGAAATTCATTAGATAGTAATTTGTTTCGTATTCATACTATATAAAAATTGATTGTTAACTTAATAAAGAAATTAAATAATGAAAGTCGCACATTTAATTAAAATATAATTTTATATTCTAAAATATTAAAAATATATTTTGAAAATGAACTAACCAAACATATTTTTGTAGTTTTCAATGTTTGAAAATGAATTTTATTTTACAAACCAATTGCGTATTTTAAAATGTGAAATTAAAAATAAACATCATATTCAAAAAATAAAAATAAAAAATAAAAACAAAAAAATATTTTTGTAAACTAATCAACTCCTAAAATTTTTTATTTATTTAAATAATTTTTTTTTTATTTTTCATTTTATACCATTATAAAATAAATTATATTTTTTTACATTACCTCTCAATTTCGTAGGCACTCAAATTTCGCTGACTGTGCGAGTAAAATTAAAGAAAAATTCAACGTAATTAAGAAAAGATATTTGTGTAACTTAAATAAATTTTTGAGGATCTTACTTCTTTTTTACAAACACCTTTGGAGCAATTAACATAGTTAGATGTCAATCATTAAAGAGGAGACCATAAGGATCTACAATGAGATGGCAAATTGATCCAACACCAATTTATTTAGTCTCATTTTCACTCATTAATTTTCTTTTACTCGTTATTATATGTAAAAGTATTGATCTCACACCTAAATTGGTCAAACAAATGTTGGTGGAACAGTCCAACTATGAGGTTGAAACAAATGTCAATGTACATTCAATTGTGGTGGTTAACTTTATGTATTCGCTCTAATTGTACTAGTTCATTTTCATGTACTCTTTAATTTCCATGCATTTTAGATTCTTTATCAATTAAGCTTGTTAGTAGTATAAGTGAGAAAGGTTGCTATTATGAAACCATCATATGGTATCTAGAGCCAAATAATCAAGTTTTTTATTATGGCCTTCATCATTTCTACTTCTTCATCAACCAAACAAGGCCTCATTCTTATTGGTGAAAAGCTTAATGACCTCACAATTCAGAGCCTCTCAATGGAAAATCATCTCGATTGGGCTAATGTTCCCACTCGTTTCGAATCGGTCAAGAAACCTCAACCTGAAGCAGCAGCTAAAACTGATTTTTCATCTGAACCTGCATCAACAACTCTTCTCCAAGAAACTGAAGCATTCAAGACATAGAAGTACGATGATCTTTCTCTCACCACATGGCTCATGGCTTTAATGACTACACCATGCATGAACAAGATTGTTCACTGTGATTGCTTTTGTGACGCATGGGCCACAATAATCAATTACTTCTCCACAACATTCAAGATAAGGATCCAGAGTCTCAAATCGCAGCTAAAGTGTGTAATGAAAACAGGTTCAATTAGTGATTATCTCGCTAAAATTCGCAAAATTGTTGATGCTCTTGCTGCAATTGGATACCAATTGGATGATGGTGATCACATCCAAGCTATTACTGATGGGCTTCTTGAGGATTATAGTGGTTATATAACCCCTATTATGTAAAGATTGGGTACCTTTCTGTCGCTTAGGCTGAATCTTTTCTTCAAGCGTATGATGACATGCTTGATCGTTTCAAGTCACCAACTTCATCTATTTTAGTTGCACACTTTACTCAAATGTCCTTCCCATCATCAAGAAGGGGCCACGGTGGTGGTAAATTTTAACGTTGTGGACGGAATACATGGCAACCACCAATAACAACATGCCAAATTTGTGGCAGGGCTGGCCATGCAACATGGAGTTGCTATCATCGTTTTGATCAGCAATTTCAACCCACTACACTACCTCCAACACAATTTCCATACTCAAACACCATTCCTCCATCACCATCAGCCTCTTTCCGTCAACCAAGATCATACATGTCTATAACTTCCTCGATTGCAGATTTGTCTTGGTATGCAAACTCTGGAGCCTCCTATCATGTTACTTCTGATCCCAATAATTTGCCCTCTCCCTCACCAAGCAATCTTGATCATGAACAACTCTTTGTCGGTAATGGTGTAGGTATTCCCATTCATAAATCTGGTTCATCTTTGTTGTTTGACAAAAATCAAAATCTTGGTTATTATATGTTCCAACAATTACACAAAATTTGCTTAGTGTTGATTTGCACAAGAAAATGGAGTTTATTTTAAATCTAGGCCTTATCATTGTACAATCCGTGATCAGGTAACTCGGGCCCCTTTTCTTCAGGGAATCTCTAAGAATGGCATCTATAGATTTGATGATCTTTATGTTCTTAAATCAATTCATGTGTATGAATCTCAATTGCACAGTAATAACTATAGTGCATCTCCAAATTGTTGCATTTCTTCTAATTTTTCTTTTACCTCTAATCTTCCTGTTCATAGCAATGATACTTCAAAGCTGCTTTGACTGCATCCAGTATGAAAGCCAATGATGTAGAAATTTGGCACAAATGCTTGGGCCATACTTCAATAAATAATATTTTTTGTGTTCTTAAGAATTGTGATGTTATTTTGCCTTCTAAATTGCCACATGTAAGTTTTGTAGGTGCTTGTACTAAATATACATATATTTACTTGCTAACAAATAAAACACAAGCCCTTACTGCTTTTCAGATTTCTAAAAATCAGATGAAAACTTAAATCATTACAAATTGATCATGGTAAAGAGTTTTTATCCATTGCCTTCACTAACTTTTTAAATGAACAGGGCATTAAGCATAGACTATCATGCCCCTACACACCTCAACAAATGGGGAGTGTAGAAAGGAGATGTAGAAGCATAGTAGAAATTGATCTTTCTCTATTGGCAATAATATCTCTTCCCATGAGTTTCTGGGAAGATGCTTTTATTGCTGCAGTTTATATAATGAATTACCTAGTGTTGTTCTTGACTACATTTCACCATTTGAAAAACTATATAATAAGAAACCATATCACAGTGTATTAAAAGTGTTTGGATGCTCTTGTTTCCCTTATCTTAGACCCTATAATAAGCATAAACTTGAATATAAATCGGAAAAATGCTTATTTCTAGGATATGACACTCAATTTCACGGATATAAATGTATGAGTAAATCTGGAAGAGTGCATATGTCTCGACATGTTATATTCGATGAACATAACTTTCCTTATAGTGATATGTTTCCAAATATTTCCGATAGAATGACTAACACTAATTCTTCTCCTAGTTATGTTTATGATGCATATTATAGCTTATATCCAATATCTAGCATTCCAAATACTACAATATCAACACACTTACCATCTGAACATACACAAAACAATGGGACCTATGTAGATAATTCAACAATTGAAGTGGCATTTGATCATGACACAAATCAAGTCAATAATATTGTACTTGACACTATAGCACCAACACCGAAGGAAGACATTGATCAAGGACTTGATCACCTTTCTAATCAAATTCCTCAACCCACCACTAATACACACACTATAGTGACAAGGGCTAAGGCTGCATATACAACCCAAAGCCTATTACACACACTGAGGTTGATCTTAAGCAACAAGTGCCTAGGAACTCAAGCTCTTCAAACTCCTCATTGGAAAGAGACAATGGATGCTGACTTTAAGGCATTAAAGCAGTGCAATACATGAAATGTAGTTACACCCTCACCCAATGCTACTATAATCGGCAGTAAGTGGGTCTTTGCAATTAAAAGGAACACTAGAGGAGATATTATTCGCTACAAAGTTCGGTTAGTCGCCGAAGGTTTTCACCAAACCGAGGGCATAGATTATGAGCAATTTTATGTTCGAGTTGTCCTCACCTTAGCCATCACTCGAGGTTGGGTCTTACGTCAATTTGATTTTAATAAAGCGTTTCTAAATGGAATTTTGATGGAACAGGTGTTTATGACTCAACCACAAGGCTATGAGGACTTCAATATTCATTTGGTGTGCAAACTGAACAGGGCATTATATGGCTTAAAACAGACACCTAGGACCTGGTACTTAACACTCAAAGACACATTAGCAACGTTTGGTTTTGTGAGTACCCGGTCTGATGTTTCTCTTTTTGTGAGAAAAAAATCCAAAGTCAGTAATCTACATGCTTATGTATATAGATGACATTATGGTCACTGGCAACAATGCTATTGATATTGATATGTTAATTAAACAACTTAATACAATGTTTCCTCTTAAAAACCTTGGTAATCTTAGTTTTTTTTTTCTTGGAATAGAGTTTAACTATTTGCAGGGGGAAGCATACATTTGTCTCAGCGAAAGTATGCCATGGACATTTTGAGGAAGGCTAACATGGAAACTGCAAATACTATGCCTACTCTAGTGGTTGGAAATATGAACTCTCTGCCAATGACTCTGAGCTGTGTTTTGATCCGCAATTATATCGCACCATAGTAGGATCTCTCTAGTATTTGACCATGACGAGACCAGAGCTTGCATTCTCAATGAATAAAGTTTCACAGTTTATGCATAGTCCTACCTACAAGCACTGGAAGGAAGTAAAGAGAACACTGCGTTATTTGAAAGGTGCAGTGAGTAAAAGAATTATGTTCTCAAAATGCTCTGACTTTAGACTCTTGGGCGAGTGATCTTGATGATCCGAGATCCGTCACAGGCTACTGCGTCTATTTGGGCTTGAATCTTATATCTTGGAAGTGTCATAAACAGTCGAAAGTAAGTCACAGCAGCACTGAGGCAGAATATGGAGCAATGGCCTCTGTTCAGTCTGAACTAGTGTCACTGGAACAACTGCTAAGTGAGCTTGGAGTTCCTCAAGTGATTCCACCATCGATTTTATTGCGATAACCAAAGTGCATGTATGCTAGCAGCTAACCCAGTACTACATAGCAGGTGCAAACATCTCGAATTGGACTTGCATTCACTTCGGGAGATGGTCAACAATAAAGAACTCTATTTGCTTAATATTCTAGTGTTGGATCAGATAACAGACGTACTAACGAAATTGTTGTCCTCAAGATTGTTTGATATGTTTAAATGCAAACTTAAGGTCAATAATTCTCTTCCCCAAAGTTTGACGGGTGGGGGTGTTAGTGGTATAAGTGAGAAAGGTTAGCAAAGTTGCTCTACTACTATATATAGTAAAAGATTCTAAACTTGTAGGAAATCTCCATACTCAATACAAAAACCATCTTATTCATCTCTAATATCTACTATTACTGAAACTAGTATAACGCTGATAGTAGTTGAGTTTAGGATAAAATACGTTTTTTTATAATTATGCTAGCAGTGGCTAGTATTGGCTACAAAATTGAAATAAAGAAAATAACTTTCTATTTTACAGACAATAAATATAAAATTGAGAGATAATGTACAAAAATGTAAAATTCTTTTAAAATGTTATAAAATAAAAAATAAAAAATTATTTAAATAAATAAAATTTCCGAATAATAATCTAATTAACTTACCCATGACCTGCATGATTACGGTACGGTTCTCTTCCATGGTAAGTCACATGCAACCAATTTTTTGCCTTAACATTGTTTCCAAAATTTTAACAGGACTATCGTTTATTATTCCGTTTAGTAGCGTTACTCCCCTTTTTGTATTTTACTATTTTCCAAGTCTCAGTTAATTTTTATTAAGATTTTTCAACCTCAATTATCATGATGATGATGATAAAAACGGAGTAGCATGACACATGTTATGAGGAAAGGAAGTGGACTTTTTTTTTCATTATTTAATAAAAATATAATATTTTATTATTTAATATCTTCTTTTATATATTTTCTTTTCGTCTTATTTAAAGAATATAATATAAAATAAAAATTACACTTTACTAAATAATTAAGTAAAAAAATC
This sequence comes from Arachis duranensis, assembly GCF_000817695.3. Classification (NCBI taxonomy): domain Eukaryota; kingdom Viridiplantae; phylum Streptophyta; class Magnoliopsida; order Fabales; family Fabaceae; genus Arachis; species Arachis duranensis. The sequence goes on along the minus strand of NC_029779.3, from coordinate 278,651 downwards.
TGAAAATTTCATTCCTTATTATCTGTACAGTCTTTTTGTGGGTTTCCTTATAAATTATTCTCCACATACAAAACTTTTATCCATATAAGCCATATAAGTTTATATATTTTATTTCACGCCAGACTTTCTTCTAGCATGTTAATTTTACACGCCTCCTAATAACAGATTTTCAATCAACGCGCATACGTTCTTCTTCTTCATGTTACTGCATGTTCTTCTTCTTTTTCTTTTTTGTTATTTTTCTTTTTTGTTATCGTCGTCATCAATACCACCCCTTCCTCCTCCTCTTTCTCTTCCTCCTTCTTTTTTCATTTGATTTTCTTCTCCTCTATCATCAGTTATCTCGTTGTTGGATATAATAAATAATTCAAGTTCAGATTGTCAATTAAACTAGGACGAAATTGATTATTATTTTTGAATATAATCAAGTGGCAGATGTGTGGTTCAATTAAGAAGAAAAAAAATTAAACATTAGAGGAAACATTTTTCTGTATTTGGAGCAAATTTGGATATAACACGAATATATTTGGGTGTAAAACAATGATATTGGGTGTATTTTTATTCTGATAAGTTCTGCATAATTCAAAACTCTTCCTCTTCTTCTTCCTCATCTTCTGCTGCTGCTTCTTTTTTTCATCATCATCACCATCTTCTTTTTTTTTTAATTCATCTTTTCTTTTTGTTTTACCTTCTCAAGTTTCTTCTTATTTTACTCTTTTAATAAGAATAAAAATAAAAAAATCAAATAAAGAAGAAGAGCACATATTACAAAATTACTTGGAAGAGGATAAACTTATATTCATTAAACTAAAAGAAAGAAAGAAATAAGAAAAAAAAATGCAGCATTAGAGGAAACATTTTTCTGTACAAAAGTGTTATTCGTACACTAAAATCAGCCACTACAATCAGTCACCAATGTATTTGTGTATAAATACATGTGTGGTTTAATTTATTCTTAATGTATATTTGTATTCCAGTATGTATTTTCTACTGGTGGTTGACTTTGGTGGTTGATTTTAGTGTACACGTAGCATAACTCATTTATATATTTGCAGCAAATTTGGATGTAAAACGAAGATATTTGGGTGTATTTTTATTCTGATAAGTTCTGTATAATTCAGAACTCTTCATCTTCCTCCGCCTCATCTTTTGTTGCTTCTTTTTTCTTTCATACACAATCTTCTTCTTCTTTTTTTCTTATTCATCTTTTTCTTTTTATTTTACCTTCTCAATTTTCTTCTTGTTTTACTATTTTAATAAGAATAAAAACAAAAAAATCAAATAAAGAAGAAGAAGAAACACATAATGCTGCAAAATTACTTGAAAAATGATGAACTTACATTCATTTAACTAAAAGAAAGAAAGAAATAAGGAAAAGAAGAAGAAGAAAAAATGCAGTATTAGAAAAAATATTTTTCTGTACAAAAATACTATTTATACGCTAAAATCAGCCACCAATATATTTGTGTATAAATACATGTGTGGTTTAATTTATTTTCAATGTATATTTGTATTCCAGTATGTATTTTATACTAGTGACTGACTTTGAAGACTAATTTTAATGTACACGTAGCATAACTCATTTCTGTATTTGCAGCAAAAATGAGTGTAAAACAAAGATATTTTGGTATAATATAAAGATATTTGGATGTATTCTTAAATTTTGAGTGTATTTTTATTCTGATAAGTTTTACATATTTCAGAACTTTTTCTCTTACTCCTCTTCATCTGCTGAAGCTTCTTCTTTTTCATTTTCTTATTTCGTATTCTCATAATTTTTTTTTTGGAGAAAAAATCAAATAAAAAAATACATAATGTTACAAAATCAAAAGAAGGAAGAGAAATACGACGATGAAGATGAAACACACGAAGAAAAAGGAAGAAAAATACAAAGAAAAAGAAAAAGAAAAAGAAAGAAGATGAGAAAGAGAAACGTGAAGAAAAAATGACAGTTGTGGTTTTTATCAAAGAAGAAAAAGAGCCGTTCATAATAGTGAATGAGCACTTTGTAAATTAATACATTTACGTAGATGAGCGTAATTTCTGTTAGATAAATAAATGTAATTTTTGTTAAATTTAGCCAAACTTGTAAGTTAAAAAACTTGTAACTGTTCACTTGTTATGATTCCATCTTAAGTATTTTCTTATCGAAATCTAACGCTGGGAATCTGGGATTGTGCAAAATGCTCATCCTAGATCCACGGCTCATGTTTCGCTCTTGTGGCGGGAAAATAAGACGCACTGGCGCTGGAAATAAGGCGGGAGAGCAAAAAAAAAATGAAAAAGAGACGAGATAAATTAGTAGAGATAATTATTTAACAAATTATTAGTACCCGTACTTAAATTTTAAGGTAAAGTTAATTATTGGGTGCTTTTAGTATGTTTATTTCGATAGCGTGAAAGTGAGGTAGGAGCGTGAGTTGCAATTTCCCGTGTTGGACTGGATAGGACAACACCGACGGCAAGGACAGCCTTTTGTGCAAAGTGGGTCCCTCCCATAAATTTTTGGTGTCCGTTTACGTTCTCCAATCTCCATTCTACGCTACTTCTTTTGTTCTTTTTCCCATTTTTCTCGTATTTACATTATCGCCACTCACCACTCCTCTTCCTGCATCTCTCTTTTTTTCCTTTGATTCACATACGTCCATTCCAGTCACTCTATTTTCTACTTCTGTGCTTTTTTTTCTTTGTAACTGTAGGTTCATCACACACCACACATTATTGCCGTACTAAATCACAACTTGATGGTAGTAATAATTCAAATTTTTGACGTGTCAATATCATTCAAGTCCTTCATGTTAATAAAGGACAAACAATCCTTCACTAGCAAGCAACCCTCTTAATTGGCATGTAGTACTATGTACACAAGGTTCTTGACTGTTGAGTGTTGAGTCTTGTGTATATCTACACAAAATTTACCCCGTCCATAACTATAATCATTTCAAATTTAACAAAAGATTATCACATCCTTGTGAATTTATAAACTCTCACGTGGGATACATTCTTGTTTTGTATATTAAGATTAGGATAAGGATAAAATAAAACAAATAATAGTCGCAGTAGTAGGGAGACAAATTTGGGGGAGAGAAAGGTAATTGAGATATTGAGGCGGAGGGAGTAACAGTAACTAGAGAAAAGCAAAACCCGCAAGTGGTATTGGTATTTGTTGGTCATGCGTAAACTCAGCTCCCTCCAAGCGCATGATTAAAGAGCCCACCCTCCCGTACTGACGTGGTATGCTCTCATTGGAACATTTCGTCTCGTTGGAATTCATTCCAACACAGCCAATAAACAATATCAGTCACACTCTTCTCTCTGTGTGTGTTTTTAGTTTTTACCTGTGTTTTTCTCTCTGCAGAATTTTCTAAATTTCTCCTCTATCCTCTCTCCTCTGCTGCTGAAATTCCCACACTAATCATCAGGAACGCACGATCTTCCGTACGAATGTAATTTTGATATTTGATTTTGGAGCATTCCCTCTCATTTTGCTCGTTTCGTCCAGTTTTATTTTCCGTTAACTGGCTGAATTGATTGTTTTAGTTGAAAGTGAAAGAAAAAAAAAATGCTTGAAGCAATGGAAAGTTCCATGAACGGAGGCGTCCCGCAGTTACAGAGCTATGGAGATAGCAGTGAGGAGGAGCTCTCGGTGCTTCCTCGTCACACGAAAGTGGTGGTTACCGGAAATAACCGCACGAAATCGGTGCTCGTTGGTCTCCAAGGCGTGGTCAAGAAGGCCGTTGGACTAGGCGGTTGGCATTGGCTGGTAAATTCTCTTCACCAATGGTTACGGTTATTGCTATTCGCAATTGCCTAGTTCTAAATTTGAGTTACTAACCTGGTTTATCTTTGCATTGTTTATCGTTTTCATTTTTCTTTCTTATTAATGTCTTGTGTCAATCAATTTTGTTGTTCATAATTTGATTGCTATTTGGCCACCACTTTAATATGTGATCAAATTAAATTATTGCTCTTAATCTGCTATTGATTTTCTGGTGCCTATCTCATTGAAATATGTACAATGAGGTTTACATATTTTTTAAACCCTACAGCATGAATTCTTGATCAGAATCATTTAAGCGCATGCACATATTTTTCAATTGAGATCTTCCAACTATTATTGGCTTCTAAAGGTTGCTGCTTGAATATAATTATTCCTTTTGTATTGCTTTTGAGTTACAATTTCTGATAATTAGCTGTGGTTGTTTATTGCATGCTTTATTTCATTGCTGGATCTGATGTATTTTGAGGTGTTCTGTTGGGATCAGTTGTTCATTGAGTGTTTTCTTTGGTTTTATTCATGGAAGGAGGGGAATTAAATGATCATTGCTTTAGTTTTGGTATTGCATTTGAGGTCTTAGCTTCGAATTGAGTACTTTTCATCCTTCCTGTACTACTTCCTAATTAGATTCATACTATTCCATGCTAGATTTTTCTCAGTCCAAAGGGGATAAATTGTTTGGGACTTTTCCCCTGTTGTTTTTCCCTTTTTTTTTTTTGGGGGAAGGGAAAAATAATACCTGGCTCATAAAAGGTTCATGCATGTCTCTGAATTCTGATTGTGCGGTCTCTTTTTTTCTTTCCCGTAGGGAAAAAAAATAGTAAATAATATATTTATTAATCATGATCTAGAACTCCTTCGTTGTGGATAATTAAGATGTATATATTTATCTTATTTGGATCAGAATAAGTGACATATTTATAAAATAAAATAAAATGCTTCATTTTCTTTCTTTCTTTCTTTATTTATTAATCACTTTTTCATATTATTATATCATGTAAACAGTTCATTTTTTTCTGCCTAACTCGTATTTGCGGTGCTATTTTTGGAAATTTGAATTCCAAAGTTGCTTATGTGACCATCCAAAAGGCTAGTAGTTATTTTGTGCTTGGTGTATACGGATGCAGGTTCTTACAAATGGCATTGAAGTGAAGCTACAGCGGAATGCTCTTAGTGTGATTGAAGCACCCACTGGCAATGAGGAAGATAATGACCTTGAATTTGAAAACTTGTCCTGGAATGGATCAGATATGGGTAAGTTTACATTCGCAGCTACTGCATGTTTTGCATGCTGCAGCCTGCATGTACTAGGATTGTGTTTTCAATTATGAGGCTAACTTAATAAAAACTCTCAAATAAGTATATATCCTTATATAGTGTTTTTGGAAAAAATATTTTTGGATTCGATTTGCAATGAAATGAATTGAAATTGGAAATGAATTGAATTGGAAATGAATTATTGTGTTTGAAATTAATGATGTAGAATAAGAATTGATTTAATTTAAAAAATGATATAATGATATAATTTTATATTGTTAACTTTTATTTGTCACGGAAGTTTTCAAATACCACCGCAGTTACTAGCACGGTTGGCCCGATCCTCCCTGTCGGCTGACTTGGGCGGCAGGTGTGGTCGGTTTGGTCTGCCTAGCACCTGCCCAGGCAGCCAGAGTGATATTAATACTTAAATTGTAAAAATATTTCTTAATATTTTAAGACATTAAATTATTTCAATTTCAACTAAATCCTTTCAAAAAATTAAGGAATTTGAGTTTAGTTATCTATTCTAAACAAAAGATTTGATTTCTAAATCAAATCAATTCCAATTTCGTAAGATTCTTCTCCTATAAATGTAATGTAATATGCTTGTGTAATTCCTACTTACACGCGTACAACCAGCACTCTCGATAGACATATTGGAAGGCTTTGATATTTTATTTGTTAATTACGTTAATTCTTGTTTCGGCTCCTTGTCGTGGGCTTAGAAAGTGACGGAGTTTGGTAACATTTGATCCATTGTGGCTTTTCCTTTTGCTTTTAGTTATTTCTAAATTTCTAGTGTCTTTAATTTTTTGACCCCACCGCAATTTCTGATCTTTATTTGTGCATTCTTTGATTTATCAGCATCCGACGACAGACGTAAGTCCCATAAATCGAGGCACAGAATGCATAGATCATTGGGATCATCACATAAGACTATGAGTAGGTCCTTGTCTGGTGATTCACTGTCTAAGGGTTCTTCTGCTTCTACGCCGAATGGGTCCACGGTACTTTACTGTTTCTTATTCATAATTTATATCCCACCAACTTCGCACGGTAAAATTTCATTATTCGTTAATATTTTTATTAACATTATCTATCTCTTATTTTATTATTTATTTCTCTTTAGAAGGTTTATTTAAGTAAGCTGGAGATGGCTGCATTGTGGAGATATTGGCGACATTTTAATCTGGTAAATTCCTAACTCTACATGTTTTGGTTACAATTTCCCGGCAAAAGATGCGGTTGGAAGTGTGTCTCGTGTATACTTACTCCTAAAATGGATTAGGTGGATGCCGTCCCAAACCCATCAAAAGAGCAGCTGGTAGACGTTGTTCAGAGGCATTTCATGTCACAGGTACCTAAAATATTTCGTGATTGAATCATTTTTCTCTTGCTAATCATCAGTGAAATGTTGTTTCATTGGTAATTATTGGAATATGACTCTGTTCCAAAGATGGTGTTTTTTTGTAGTGAACTCTGCATGGACCTAAATCGCCTGGAGTTTCTTAACTGGATGAATCTCAACCATAAGAAATATACAAATTTGTTGTGAAGTTAAATAGTAAAATATAAAAATATGTTAGACAAATAAGCTGTGGTTAAATATATAACTAACGGGCTTGAGGTTATGTTTCTCTTAACTGGACCGTTGCATTCAAATGTGAATGCACCGTATATGCTTAATCTTCCAGAAGTTTGATGTAGTACTTGAACGAGTATTTGGCAATTACTGGGGTCCTAACGTTGTGGTTTTTTCTTGTGAAGCAAATGGACGAGTTGCAGGTCATTGTGGGATTTGTTCAAGCTGCAAAGAGGCTCAAGACTGTGTGCGATTGACACATGGTGACATGGAACCAAATGGAGTGAGATGTTATGATATTTTTGTAAGTTATAGTCTATGCTAACAGAGATAATGTGTGTAATATCCACTTCCATTCGTACTATGTAATATATATTGTCGGTGATTTTATCCTTGATATAGTAGTAGGTTAGTACTGAGGTTATAGAGGTTCTTACTTTGTCGTAGCAGCCAAGTTATGTAGATATATTATATGAGAAATGCTAGGGGCATCAAAATTTATTATTTTTTATCATCACTTAGCCATCAACTCAATTCATTTAGTTTAGTAATCCAACAACATTTTATTTCATACTTTTCAATATTAATGGTTAACTGATGGCTAAAAACAACAAAATTTGATGGCCTTTTAGTATTTTTCATATTATATATGTGACCTTGCAACTGGATCTATCATTAGGGAAGTCTCCACAACTTTGTTTCCTTAAGCTTGATTCAATGTTCTTCTCAACTGGGAAGTGGATTTTCTGAGACCATAATGTATATATATTTTAGTTCTCCTAACTTATGTTCTTCTTAACCAAATTGATTCTGTTATGATCATATATACTGGTCTCGCTGACCAGTGCCAGTGCTAATCCTTTCCTTAGCTGTTTTTTGAGGACTAATTCATGATGATTTTAAATTGTTATTTTCTGTAATGACTTCGTTAAAATGTTTGCTAAGGTTGCTATTAGTTATTGTTTTTGAGATTGGTTGTAGAATCAGGGATTAGAAAATTTTTCTTTTCTTTTTTGGTAATTTTCTAGAAGTGTTGCCAAAATATTTGCTTTTGTCGTTTTGACTCGGTATTTCTGTTTTTCTTTTTCAATATATTAGGCATTATGTATCAGTGGCAGATTAGTTAAGTTAAATTAGTAGGTTAATCATAGTTTTTATTGCGGATGGTAGTTCATGGCGATGAGCAAAAAATCCGCCATAAAGTTATAGCGGATGACGTTGCGAAAAATGACGAAAATCGCGGATTATCTAAAAAATACACATATCTGTACAAAAGAACATGCAGAAAAATTGTAAATATAATAAACTATAAAATCTATCTATATAAGAAATTTTGTAATCTTAAAACATCCAATTAATATAGCAAATATAGTAGCAAATTTTAGCAAATAAACAACATCAAGTTCAAATCATAATTCAAAAGTCATAAGCAAGCCATAAAATAGAAGACATAAAACATAAAAATTATAAACCATCTACATTCTAACTCTCATCAAATTCATCCAAATTAACACGATTATTATCGTGTCCCTTTGCCCTCTCATCATCCTCTTATTCGATATCAATGAATTCAATCTCCTCTTCTTGTTCTTCTTCATTTTCAGAATCCTCTTCATCTTCATATTCTGGTTCTTCTTCCTCTTCCACAATTACTGCCTTTCCTTTTCCTTTTTTTGAAGCCTTAGACCCACTTGGTCTACTCTTTGCACCACCTCTTGCAGTTGCAGGTTCTTTTCTTTTTCTATTTTGTTGTCTTCTAGTATTTGTCGTAGGCTCATGTCCTTCCGTTGCTTCAAACACAAGGTTCTAACTCAAAGTGTTGTCATCTTGATGAACCAAATCAGCATCATCATCCACATTATCATCATCTCGAAAGGTGGTAGTTCCAATTTCTCCCATTAACCACTCATTACACTCATCAATGTCATTGAGTGCAATAGGGTCAACTTCATCTTTAAGGTTGTACCTCTCAATGAGTTGTTGGTTATACTTTATGAAGACCAAACTCTCCATCCTTTCATGATCAAGCCTATTTCTTTTCTTAGTATGAATATGCTCAAATATACTCTAATTGTGCTCACATCCCAAAACACTACAAGTCAAGCTCAAGATCTTGATAGCAAGGTCTCGCATGTTTGGAGCTTCATGCCCATATGTCCGCCACCAAAATGCTATAAAATTAAAATAAATTTGTCTAAGCTTTTAATTGAACTAAATTTATAAAGTTTTGTAAAATTTATAACAATCTTACCGAGTGAAATCTTTTTTCTTTGAGATTTTGCAAAATCTGATCCAAAAAGTCCATAGCCGGCCTTGTATAGTGCTTGCTCCTCCAATATTTTCTTTTGCACAGCTTGACTTGGCACCAATCTAGTGATGCACTCAAACCACCCCTTTGTAACTTCTGAATCCAGCTCAATCCGAGGGTTGTCATAAAATAACTCGGGATTTAGAGCTAGCTGACGAAGTACTTGCTCTCATCATTAAGAAATGTTTTCATGATGCATTCCTTTGCCTTCTCCATTGCTTCATAAATATATCTCATTGGTGACTTCTTCTCCCTATCAACAAGTCTAAGTATCCGAACAAGAGAGCCCATGATCTTAAAGGTGTACTTGACATGATTCCAAAAGGAGGACATGATAACAATCTTTGTTGCCTCCTTCCCCTTTTTCTCCTTTGACAACTTATTCTTTACCCATTCATCCGAGGTGAACATTCTTCTCATATTTCCTTTCTTCTAATAAAGCCTTTCCAAAGAGAGAAATGACGTGGAAAATTGGGTGACTGCATGCCTTACCAACTCCTTATCATTTGTGAAGTGTCTCAACATAGCTAACGTGCTAGAGTGACTATAAGTGAAGCTAACCAAAGAAATGGCCTTTTTATGGTTTTTTGAATTAATGGTAACTTCCCAATGTCCTCAAGCATCAAATCCAAACAGTGGGCAGCACAAGGGGTCCTAAACAAATTTGGTCTGCAACTTACCGACAAGAACATAATTGCTCCCATTATCAGTTACAACTTGAACAACGTTGTGCTCACCAATTTTCTCTACAACATCATCAAGAAGCTCAAATAATTTCTGACCATTCTTCACATAATCAGAAGCATCAATAGACTTCAAAAATATTGTCCCAGCTGGAGAGTTTACAAGAAAATTAATAATGCTAATTTTCCTTTATCTGTCCAAGCATCTGACATAATAAAGCAACCATACTTTTCCAATTGTTCTTTATGACCCTTCAACAATCCTTTGGTGTATTTCAACTCCTCATTAAGTAGTGGAACTCTTAGAGTATGATAACTGGAGCAGGTAAATTGGGACCAAAGCTTCCAATAGCCCAAAACATTTCTTGAAAACTCTTCAACTTTACTGGGTTCAATGGAATCCCAGCTTGGTAGAACCACCGTGCTATATATCGATGAACTCTATGAACTACTTCCTTATTACATACTTCCTTGATGTTTTGCTGCCTCAATTTCTCTCATTTGTTCCTTGCAATGGCAGTTTCAAGTCTTCTAACAAACAAGTCCATTGGACCTCTCATGCTAGTTGCACCCCCTCTAGCTGCTGCCATTGGAGCTGGATTATGAGGTTTATCAATCCCTTGAGCATCTTCCTCCGACAATCCGAACCCCAAACTCTCTAAGTCAAGTTCCCTAGCATTGACACTTTGTTCTTCGGTGCTTTCCGGTGTGGCAGTTTGTTTTCTTCGATTCTTTTTCTGATTGTAATATTTCCATAATTCAGCAATAACATCTTTTGGGACCATTTTACATTCAACAATGTTTCCAGGCTTGATTATAAAGTGCTCTTTTACTAGTGTGATGCCTCCTTTCATAATTTTTTCACAAAAATTACATACAGTGTCATTGGTATTTCCTTTTTCTACAGTACTAATATATTTTTAGCCTGGGTCAACTTTATTGGATTGGATTAGAAAAAGATTTGTGTTTATGGATTAAGATACATTTGATATTTTTGAAAAAAAAAGTTTTTAGAAATTAGGATTAAAATTTTTGGAATTAAAGGATGAGAATTTGTAACATGTTTATGCAAGAAATCATGAATTGAAATTAGAAAATTAAAAAAATTATGAAGAAAAAACGAATTTACCTCCTCCCCACCACCATCCTGGCGTTAAACGCCCAAACGCTGCATGTTTTGGGCGTTTAACGCCCATGTGCAGCTTCTCCTGGGCGTTCAACACCCAGCTGTTGCTTCTTTCTGGCGTTGAACGCCAGGAACTCCTTTGTCACTGGGCGTTTTTATGAACGCCCAGGACGCTGTAAATCTGGCGTTGAACGCTCAGAAGGTGCTTCTTTCTGGCGTTCAACGCCCAGAAGATGCTTCTTTCTGGCGTTCAACGCCCAAAACAGCTCTTAATACTTGTAAAAATCAACAGAAACAAATAAAATTAAACTTTGTAAATGGCTGGGTTGCCTCCCAGCAAGCGCTTCTTTATTGTCTTTAGCTGGACTGTTACTGAGCTTTAATCAAGTCTCAGTTTTGAGCATTCTTGCTCAAAATTACTTTCAAGATAATGTTTGACTCTCTGTCCATTAACAATAAACTTTTTGTTGGAATCATTATCCTAAAGCTCTACGTATCCATATGGTGACACACTTGTAATCACATATGGTCCTCTCCACCGGGATTTCAATTTCCTGGGAAATAATCTGAGCCTAGAATTAAATAGCAGAACTTTCTGTCCTGGCTCAAAGACTCTGGATGACAGTTTCTTATCATGCCATCTTTTTGCTTTCTCCTTGTAAATTTTTGCATTTTCGAAAGCATTGAGTCTGAATTCCTCTAGCTCATTCAACTGGAGCAAACGTTTTTCTCCAGCTAACTTGGCATCAAGGTTTAGGAACTTGGTTGCCCAGTAGGCCTTATGTTCCAGTTCCACTGGCAAGTGACAGGCTTTTTCATACACAAGCTGGTATGGAAAAGTTCCTATGGGAGTCTTGAATGCTGTTCTGTATGTCCAGAGAGCATCATCCAAGCTTCTTGCCCAATCCCTTCTACGGTTAATTATAGTCCATTCCAGGATTCTTTTAAGTTCTCTGTTAGAGACTTCAGCTTGCCCATTTTTCTGTGGATGATATGGAGTGGCTACCCTATGGCTAACTCCATAACAAACCAAAGCAGAGTAAAGCTGTTTATTGCAGAAATGAGTGCCCCCATCACTGACCAATACTCTAAGGGTACCAAATCTGCTGAAGATGTGTTTCTGGAGGAATTTTAGCACTGTCTTAGTGTCATTAGTGGGTGTTGCAATAGCTTCTACCCATTTGGATGCATAATCCACTGCCACAAGAATATAAGTGTTTGCAATAGCTTCCACCCATTTGGATACATAATCCACTGCCACCGGAATATAAGTGTTTGAGTATGATGGTGGGAAAGGCCCCATGAAGTCAATATCCCATACATCAAACAACTCGATCTCCCAGATCCCTTGTTGAGGCATAGCATAACTGTGAGGCAGATTGTCAACTCTTTGGCAACTGTCACAATTAAGTACAAGCACTTGGGAATCTTTATAGAGAGTAGGCCAGTAGAAGCCGCATTGGAGGACTCTTGTGGCTGTTCGCTCACTTCCAAAATGTCCTCCATACTGTGATCCATGGTAGTGCCAGAGAATCTTCTGTGCTTCTTCTTTAGGCACACATCTACGGATTACTCTGTCTGCACATCTCTTGAAGAGATATGGTTCATCCCAAAGATAGTACTTTGCATCTGTGATCAATTTCTTTGATTGTTGCCTACTGTACTCTTTAGGTATGAACCTCACTGCCTTGTAGTTTGCAATGTCTGCTAACCATGGCACTTCCTGGATGGCAAAAAGTTGCTCATCCGAAAAGTTTTCAGAGATCTCAGTAAGAGGGAGGGACGTCCCTTCTACTGGTTCTAGAGGGAGGGACGCCCCTTCTACTGGTTCTATTCGGGACATGTGATCTGCTACTTGGTTCTCTATCCCTTTTCTATCTCTTATTTCTATATCAAACTCTTGCAGAAGCAACACCCATCTTATGAGTCTGGGTTTTGAATCCTGCTTTGTGAGTAGATATTTAAGAGCAGCATGGTCAATGTACACAATCACTTTTGATCCTACTAAATAGGATCTAAACTTGTCAATGGCATAAACCACTGCAAGTAGCTCTTTTTCTGTGGTTGTGTAGTTCTTCTGTGCGTCATTTAGAACACGACTGGCATAATAAATGACATGCAAAAGCTTGTCATGCTTTTATCCCAACACTGCACCAATGGCATGGTCACTGGCATCACACATTAATTCAAAAGGTAATGTCCAGTCTAGTGCAGAGATGACTGGTGCTGTGACCAGCTTAGCTTTCAGAGTCTCAAACGCCTGTAGACACTCCTTATCAAAGATAAATGGTGTGTCAGCAGCTAGCAGATTACTTAGAGGTTTGGCAATTTTTGAAAAATCTTTTATAAACCTCCTATAGAATCCTGCATGCCCCAGAAAGCTTCTGATTGCCTTAACATT